>NC_043712.1:57809096-57824012 GCF_006229205.1 Suricata suricatta
TCCCAGCACCACCTGCTAAAGAGGCAGTCAACAGACCTCTTTTAAAGGCATGCTGCTTGTTTTTACTGCCATCCTTAAGTATCCTTAGCACCTAATAAACAGTGTAGCCCATAATAATATTTTAAGTGAATAAATTAATTTCTCAACTCTAACCTTGTTTTCAGTATAGATCTTTGAAACATGAAGAGTTACTACATCTTTATATATTTTTAAACTTTTAAAAAAAATTTTTAAATAAAACATGCCGAAAAGGTCTTACATCATTGTTTCTATTAAGGATTTTCCTTTATATATATATACATATATATATACATATATATATGTATATATATATGTATATATATATATGTATATATATATGTGTGTATATATATATTCAGTCATTAATAATCTTGAACTTAGTACCCCTTAGAGAAGAGTAATTTTCTTCTCATTGACATGTGTACTTGCAATCTTTCTTCTCTTTTTTGATATCAATTACTTCCACAAAATTCTAATTCCCATCCATATATTTGACCTTACTTTTCATATACTCACAATTTTCCCCATTTATAAACTTCCATTTATCACTCTTGTCTAAACATTGATTTTATTTTTTTTTAGCATTTTGCATTTTCTTTCATTATCTACTCAAAGTCATGCCTACTACACCTCTAAACATTTCATTAAATCCAATGATACAGCAAACACTCCCAAAATAAACTTAGATTGTATTGCAGTTTCACTTAACAGTATATAAAATGCTGTGTTGTGACAGGTATCAACTATCCATTAGGTACTGAATCAATTCTTCTTAAGCACTATATTTCCTGTTAGATCTATGAGTGCAAACATATGGTTTCTGTCCTTCTCTGCCTGGCTTACTTTGCTCAGCATGACACCCTCCTTTCAAATTCAGGATGCCTAGAATCACTTTCCTCTTTTTTTTTTTCATGATCATTCCCTTTATTTGAGAAAGAAAGTCTCTCTATGAAATCAGGTATAATTTTATTCATGTGGAGAAGAAATACCAATAATGATTACAAATACATTTTAATGTGAATATTGTTTTATAATCAGAGTCACTCCATACCACACCTATTTTCCTCTCAGATTTTGTAGGAAAAAGGAGCGATCTGGCAGCAAACAAATGCAAAGTTATGGATCTGTGAAAGTTATTAACCTCTCAATGCCCTGTTTAGCTTTTACCATTCCACAAGAATCAATGACAAACACACCCATCTATTTTATGCTCCTCATTAAAGCAGAGAGTTAACAAGAAAGGAGTGCCTCTTGTTTTGTCTTTCAACTTGGTAATGTTTATATTATTCTAAGATAGCATGGCTTCCCTGGTGATGCCACAGTATGGCAGGTACTTTTAAAGTTTCTCTGAACAGCTGTACCTATGATGTAGTGGAACCCATAATCCACTTTAAGTTCTACTTGATTTGAAAGTACCAATCACCACACTTCTCTCCTGAATGGACTCAATTCCACAAATCCAAATGGTGGCTCATTGTTATTCTAAACCATCCTTCTTCCCTCTTATTCTTACCCTCGAGTCACTTGTTTTAAGAATTTTGGAAGTCTAAGGTTGAGAAATGATGAATTCTTGCCTTACTCTTTTCCTATTTGTTTCTCTACCTTGAAGAGAGACTATAAATAAGTGCATATTCTTTATATTTAGTACATTCCATTTTGTCAAAGTGTCTTTCCAAAGCTTTCTCTTTTCTGAGCATCCATTAACCACAGCAGTGAAATAGTGAAACTGCTTGTTGCCTTCCATTGAAAATTAGACTCTGGCCCTAAGCCAGGCTGCCTGAGCCAGCACTAATATAATTCACAACTGGAAGAAGACAATCAATTAATCAATACTATAATTTGGAACTGACCATGGTAGTAACACTCACAGCTATTAGACTCAACTGACTGACACCATTTAGGATTAATGAGGTAGCAAGAGCAGGCAAACCAAAGATTCATTTAAAGATTTTTCCCTCTAAAATCAAACCACCCACTCTATTTTGTTATTTTTTCTTATTTAGTGATGCCACAGTGAAAGCTAATGTAAATAAGAATTTGAAGGACAAAGAATGTTACCCATTACAGTGATTTTGAACAAGAACTTTAATGAACCAATTAGGTAAGGACTGTAGAAAACAATTCAGTTCAATGTTAAACTCTTCTGAAAAATCTAAAAACATGACTAAAACTGCTTTTCTGATGTTACTGGGACATTACTTGAAGCAATCTTATATAAACAGAGATTAGTATACTTACTAATTGGATAAATAAATAACCAACTATTTTAATGTTTATTTATTTATTTTGAGAGGAGGAGAGCATGAGCAAGGGGAAGAGAGAGAGAGAGAGAGAGAGAGAGAGAGAGAGAGAGAGCGCATACCAAGCGGGCTCCACCCTGTCTGCGCAGAGCCCAACATAGGGCTCCAACCCATAAATGGAGAGATCATGACCTGTGCTGAAATCAAGAATCAGAGGCTTAATTGACTGAGCCGCCCAGGTGACCAAGTAACCACCTTTTAAACTGCAAAACTTTAAATTAAATTTCCAGAATTGGGTCAAATTCTGTGCTGCCAGCTCAGAGCCTGGAACCTGCTTCCAGTCAGTGTCTCCCTCTCTCTCTACCTTCCCTCCCAACTGGCTCACACTCTCCCTATCTCTCTCAAAAATAAATAAACATTAAAATTTTTAAATAGTTTCCAGAAAATCCTTACAATTTACTATTTCACTCATGCAATAAAATAAAAATATAAAAACACATAAGACTTATGGTGCTTGCAAAATAACAAATACCAGTCAACTCACCTGCCCTTTCTAGGACTTTCGAGCCCTTTCAAATCTTGCAGATCTTGTTTTTGGTTTTTTGTTTTGTTTTGTTGTGTTTTTGTTTTTGTTTTTCTGACAAGGCAAGGGTTTCCCTTATGCCATTGGCTGAATATTTATAAGGATATATTATTAAGCCAACCAGGAAATTTGAGCTTTGTTGTTATTTCAGTTTTTGGGGGGGGAGGGTAGGCATTCCTCAGTTCTGCACCATCAGACTACATATAACTTTTAGAATGTATGTAATATGAGATTTCAAAAGCCCGCCCAGGGGACGTAAGCATTGTAACAAATTTTTGTTTTTCCTTTTTTTTAAATTTACTAATGTTTTATTTATTTTTGAGAGAGAGAGCATGAGCAGGGGAGGGTGAGAGAGAGAGTGAGACACAGAATCTGAAGTCAGGCCCCAGGCTCTGAGCTGTTAGCACAGAGCCTGATGCAGGGCTTGAACCCACAAACCACGAGATCATGACCTGAGACAAAGCTGGATGCTCAACTGACTGAGCCACCCACATGCCCCAGATTTTTGTTTTTCAACTAAAAGGGAAAATACAAAAGAATCCCCTTTAAATCTAGCAAAAAACCAAAAAAACAAAAACGAAGAATAATACAGCTGCACATTTTATACCACCATCTAGCTGAGGAATAGGATTTGACTGGCAACATCACAAACTCCATATAGGGAAACTGTTTTTAAAACAAGGGCTTACCTCCATTTTTTTAATAGGAAAATTCAGTAAGGAATTATCTCAGATAATTTCCTAATTGTAGCATGACAAACTAGAACAAAGCACTCGAGAGTATTGAGATTTATGTTTTCATTCCAAATACTTGCCATATATTCGTAACCAAAAGGGCATCAAAAATGACAAAGTCCTCTTAGTATTGAGTCAGAGACACTGAATTTATAATCTTTAATATGGTGTAGAGTTGGTTAGAAGTCAAGATAGAATTCTTTCATGTGACCTTTTATATATTATCTTTAGTGTCTTTTTCAATCCTATAAAATAATATAAAATTTTAGAAATATAATGAAGGTTTTGGAGGAGATCATTTTTTTTTTTTTTTTACACTCCTTTCAGTCAGCTCAGCACATGTATGGTTCTAAAATCAACCTGCGGAAATGTTTAGCTTTGCCTATCTGGCTCTCTCCTTTCTGAGTTCATACACCACTCTGCTTGTTGTGGCTCCTAGCCTTAGTTCCTTGCACAAAAAGACAGCAAACTTTCTCTTAGCATTTAAGCCACTTTTCACTGTGCTACAACTGTACTTGACCTTGCAGTAAATTCTCAAATACCAAAAATTCACTTTCTGAAGATTATTGCTTCCAACCTTTAGTTTTCCTCTAAAATCTGCCTGCTTTTGTCAGTTCTTTAAAGCCCTTACAGGGGTACCCGGGTGGCTCAGTCGGTTAAGCCTCCGACTTCAGCTCAGGTCAGATCTCGCATTCATGGGTTCGAGCCCTGCGTCAGGCTCTGTGCTGACAGCTAGCTCAGAGCCTGGAGCCTGCTTCCAGTTCTGTGTCTCCTCTCTCTCTGCCCCTCCCCCTCTCATGCTCTGTCTCTCTTTGTATCAAAAATAAATAAAACATTAAAAATTTTTAAAAAGAAAAAAAGCCCTAAATGGCTGAACTTTTAATTCTGTCCAGGCTTTTTAGTTGTTAACTATATGGTGAAGGGAAAGAGTTTGTTATTTTGTTTTGTTTTTTCATTTTTTTTAATTGGAGGGAAAGCTGTCAATTTCAGATATTTTTTTCAATAATATTTTATTGTCAAATTGTTTTCCACACAACACCCAGTGCTCTTCCCCTTAAGTGCCCTCCACCATCACCACCACCTCTTTTCCCCCAGGAGGAGATCATTTAAAGCAAATAAAGAGGGGCTAAAGATTTGCTAAGAAAATACTGTATTAGACAAAACAGATGCATTCAAATAGAAAGTTAATGTGATTCTGTCCATACTTGTTTCCACTGATGTGGATTTATACATATAGACTTTACAGCCGCACACAATGGTTGTTTCTGTAGTAGAATCATATATTCTAATTAAGTGGCATTTAATGAAATGAAAAGCATGTGTCCAACTGAATATATCTTTTTTTATTATTGAAAGACACAGGGAAACATTAATTTTCATTCTACTTGCCTACACAAAATCAATAAAGAAATAAAAAATAAATAAAGCTTCATTTTACTTTTAAAATGTCATACTTAATGCTTTTAATAGATAAATGATTTTCTATCTTAATTCACATTGTTGTCATCCTGTCAGAGAATAAAGCATATAGTTTAAAATGAATTATTGTATTTTGTGTGTCTTAGTCTTTTTCTGTTAAAATAACTAATGCTTCTAAACTTTACAAAGTTGAAAAACAAATATATGGAGATGTCTCATCAACACAAAGCAAAATATCCAAGCCAGTGCAAAAAAAAAAAAAAACCCACATTTTAAAAGTTTTTTGTTGACATACTCCTTTTTTTCTTTATATTCAACTTCATTTAAAGCAAAAACACTTTGAACTAGCATCCAAAATATAGTACATAATATGATGGCACATTTAGTTTTATTTTACTTCTATGCCATTTTATTCCAAAAGTAACTAAGACAGCTTTTGAAGATTCATGCAATTTTAAATAAATTTAAAATTATTAAAAATATAAAAGAAAGACAATGATAAAGATAAGAAACTAAGGTAAAATATGGAAGATAAAAATAATGGATGAAAGTTAAAAAGTGACTTTGCACTTTTGAGAAACAGGAGGCAAGTATAGTATGAAACAGTATTTTATACAGGGTCTTATATAAAGGAGAATGGTCAATCTAAGTTTTCTGGGGCAAGGGTCAGTAACCTTTTTCTCTAAAGGGCCATGTTCTAAATAGTTTAGAACTTATCGACTGTATAGACTTCATAGCAACTGGTCAGCTCTGCTATTTTATATGAAAATAGTCATATACAAAACATAAATGAATGGGGATGGCTGTATAACAATAAAACTATTTATAGAAACAGGCAGTGGACCAGATTTAACACATAGGCTAAACCCTCTTCTAAAGACTAAGGCAAAAATGGAAGAGTCATTTACATGATTTCATGATAAACATTTACTCCAAAAAAGGATAGCTTTACTTGATACTAAATTGTGAGATGAAACTCACTAAGGGAAGCTTGGCAGTGGGCAATATTAGTTACATCTCTACAATAATTAAAATAGCATGTTTTATACAGCAGCTGGTCACAGTCCTATGAACATCTGTAAAATGAGTGTAAAACTCAGCATAAAATTGAATTTCTGGTCTTTTGTAAACAAAAACAATGGACTATTTTCTTTGTTTTTTAATTGGCTATCATAGCAATGGCATTTTATGTTTTGGGATTGTTTTTCTTTTTAAGTTTGACTTGCTTTGCTTTGATTCTTTTGTTTGCCCTTGCTATTAAAAAGAAAAATCACCCACCCCCCACCCCCCCCCGCAAATAGCATGTGAAGCAATACACTATCTCATGCTGCATTTAAAATACTGAGAATCACATCAGTGATAAGACATAGGTGAGCATTATAGTGAAAGGAATAAGAAGAAATTACAATCTGATAGGGAAGGTTGACATTTAAACAAAGAAAGCGTGATGAAGGTTGTGATATATGTTGACATAAATTTTGGTTTTGAATTTTAGGTCCACTGTTAATCAATAATGTGAAATTTAGCATATTTCTTAACCTGTCTGTCCTTGGTTTCTTCATCTCTAGAATGAGGACAAAATTAATGCCTTTTTTACTGACTTCAAAGGGTGGATTAAACAAAAGTTAGTTAAGTGATACATAGTTAGTACTCAGTATATAACTCACCTAGAGCATATATTCAAAAGTAAGGTTCTAGTCTATGATAGAAGTTTTCAGAACTAGGTATCTGTGAACTAGCTATATAACTCTTAAATCTCTCACACCCATAAGTAGATGATTTTTTTTTTTCTGGAAAGAGGAGATTTGAAGAGCTTTTCTTTGGAGACAGGTGTTTTGTGAATGTCTTCTTCCCCTAACACATATGCATCCCCCAAAGTGTTTTTAAAGAGGCCATTTAGGAAGCATAATATGTATTCATTAAATGTAGAAGATACAGAATACTAGTATTTGAGCAAAGCCTAAGAAGTCTATGAGCAAGAAGCTGTCTAAAGTGTAAAGTTTGTTACAGCAGAAGAGATCTGCTATGAAAATGTTAATGATACCCCTAGAGTTTGTAAGGACAAGAGATTCATGACCTTTCCCTTGGGTTTCTTTTGAAATCCATAGAGAGGACTCTGCAATGAGGTGGTCTTAATCTTCACAAACAGGTCAGCTGGAGAGATGAAGGGATTTTGACGGAAAGTAGAGGCGGACTTCTAGGAACCTAAGGGTTACAGAAGAGAACTTTTTAGGGGTGGAGTTCAATATTCCATGAACAAACGAAAGAGGGTTTGCTTTGAACATTTGCCAAGTTAAGAGTACTGAAATTATATCACCTCCATAAATCCAGTCAAGTAATGTCTACATTCCATTTTGTTCTCCTTCCCTACCCTTATACTAACACAGATAGGGTCAGAAACTACAGTAAGAAAGATGGGTTGGGAATAGTGATTCAACTTAGAAGTGGACCCAGAGTTTCACCATGTTCATGAGATGGGCTGTAATTACCTAACTGTGTTCTGTGACTTAAAGTTACCATAGGTTGGTTTTTGTTTTGTTTTGTTTGTTTGCTTTTGTTTTATTAATTTTTAATAGTTTATTTTCAAATTGGTTTCCATAATACACCCAGTGCTTCTTCCTACAAGTGCCCCCCACCATGACCATCACCCGCTTCCCGCCCTCCCCCTTCAGTCCATGGCTCGTTTTCAGTATTCAGTAGTCTTTCATGATTTGTGTCACTCACTCTCCCCAGCTCTCTTTCCCCCTTCTTCTTTCTATGGTCCTCTGTTAGGTTTCTCCTGTTAGATTAGACCTATGAGTGCAAACATAGCAAAATAAGTGAGGCAGAGAAGGATAGATACCATAGGTTGTTTTAATACAGTGGACAGAGAAGCAACTGCCTTAATTTTTATTTAGGGACATGATGAGGAGTAGTCCTTTGAAAAATTTAGTGGAATAGAGTAGGAAAAATAAAATAAATAAGTAAAATGACTAATTTGCAAAACATTTGGTTTCTTTATGATTATATTCCATAATTCATACTTGTTTGATGTTACATATATTTGTTACACCTACATCTATATCAGTGGATTGAAATTACATTGAGAACTACATGTTTCTTCATAATAAATACATACTAAGTACCTCTCATGGTTCATTCAGGCACTGTGTTGGGTGCTGAGAATAAAGGAAATTTTATAAATCTCATAGGAAAAGTTAATATGAGAAGCAGAATAATGCCCCCTCCAAGATGTCTGCATCCTGATCCCAGAAGCCTGCCAAGAGGTCAGCTTATATGAAAAAAAGGTCTTCCAGGTATGATTAAGAATATTGAGATGGAGAAATTATCTGAGATTATCCAGGTGGGTCCAATGTAATCATAAGGTCCTTATAAGGGAAGGAGGGAGGCAGGAGAGACAGTGTCAGAAAAAGAGATGTGATGACAGATATAAAGATGCTACATTACTGGCTTTGAGGATGGAGAAAAGAGCCATGAGCCAAAGAATGTCAACCTTGAGAAGATGGAAAAAATAAGAATTTTTTTCCCCAGAGCCTCCAGAAGGAACACAAAATTTGTCAGTCATTTTAGACTTCTGACTTCTAGAACAGTGAAATCATAAGTAAGACACAAAGTATGTGGTAATTTGTGGTAATAGCAGTAATAGGAAACTGACACAAAGGGCAATGATAAAAAGCATGAAAGAAGAAGTACACAGTGGTTGAAGTCATATTTCAGTAGGATATTAAGCCAATCCAAGATTCTGAGAATGGCTGCTTGAGGAGGTGATATGTAACCTAAGACTAGAAAAATAAACCAGATGAACCAAAAACAAGAGTGCTGAAGACTATTCCAGAGAAAAGAAATAAGATTTGAAGGCTTAGGAGGGGGCATGAGTGAGTTATGTTCAAAGAATTGGAAGTAGTTCAATATGTGTGAATGACAGAATGTGTGGAGAAGGAAAAGTGAAGTGGCTGCCAAACATACTGAAGTCAGATTATGAAGGGTCTAATCAAGTATGACCTGTTTGAAGTTTGAACTTCATCATAAGAACAATGCAGAAGTTTTAAGGATTTTAAGCAAGAGGATGTCATCATCATATACCTGTAGATGCACTCTGGAAAATGAATTTGAGGAGAGAAATACTGAAGAATAAAAAGATAATTAAGAAGAAAGGCAACCATTCAGAGAGGAGATAGTATTTGCTTAGACCTGGGTGGTAGCTGTATGAATACAGAAGTATCCAGAATGCAATTTGACAATGGAATCTAAATAATTTGGTGATTTAATAGTGTGAGAGGTGTCCTGGGTAGATGGTGGTAGCATTTCAAGGACAGAAAACCAATGAGGCTTAAGTATGGAAGAGGGATAAAAAATATTATGCATTTCTCAACAGGTTAGGCATAGATGTCTATTACATACACACATGGAAATGTTTACTTACAGTCAGATATATAGGCCTGGAGCCTAGGAGTGTGTACTGGTTCAGTAGACTTGGGAGTCATCAGTATGCAAATGGCTTTTGAAGATTTAGGAGTAGATAAATTTACCAAGGGCTCTTGGATTAGTGAAAAAGTATTTAACCGTGAGGAAGAGAAAAAGACTAGAATGAACTTTGAGGATCATCAATATTTAGGTGGAGGTAGAGCAAAAGGATCATGCAAAGGATAATAAGGAGAGCCAGAGAGAAAGGAAGAAAACCAAGAAAGAATCATACCGTAGGAGGCAAGGAAAGAAAGGCTTATGAACAAAAAGATTCCAGTTGTATCAAATCCTTTGGCAAAGCCAAGCAACATAGCTGGAAAGTGTCCATATTTTGCAATACTTGAGCACTGATAGCCTGGATGAGAACAAGGTTAGTTGTATATTGTGGGAAGAAATGACATTGTATGACTTCAGAAATTGAGACAGAAATTATAGAAAACACCTTCAAGAATTTTGACTGTAAAGGGGAGACGAGAGAGAGTAGTGCTTACAGAGAATTTAGTTTGAAATAAAGCTTTGGTTTGTTTGTTGTGGTTCTTTGTTAGTTTTGGTAAACCATGCATAATGAAATTCTAATAATACTCATCCCAAAGTGGAGAGAATCAAGACACAGGCAGATGGAAGGTGGAGAATTTACTGTATTCCTAAACAACACAGAGGGGAAGGGGTCCAGAATATAGATAGCTGGCAAATCAGTTATGCAGATTGAAAGCCAGCTCTTCCTCATTCCAACAAGAAGGGAAAAGACAGATGCCACTTGTAACCTGCCAGTGAAAAGTCCAAGAGTTTCCCCACACTGGTTTTAAGTAATCTTCTGGATCTGAGGGAAGAGATGGATGAGCTGAAGATTTGAGTAGCGTTGGGGAGGCTTGAAATAGTATCTGCAGGGAATGGGAATTGAGTTCTTTAATGGAAGGCTAATAAAATTCCCAGATACTCTTGAGATCCTGAGTGAGATTACCAATCATGAGTGTATATTGGTACCATCTGCCCCTTTATGTCTTGTTCTTAGCACTGTTCAACAGAATTTAGCAGCCTCTGTGTGTGCACAGGGGAAAATGTAAGTGTAGATAATTTTCTATGCTCAATATCCACATCCAGTAGGACACTGGATGCTCAGATATCAGCGAGAAAGTAGTTGAAGGTCTTCTAAAGGCCCGATGTTCATATTTCCATCTTTGACAATGCTAAGTCTCTTCCCATGTTCGCTGCTGCTCTTCTAGTATTCAAGACAAAGAATCTCAAAACGAAATACCTTTTAAGTCATGATATAAATATATAAGCTAAGTCCCATTTCATGAAGGTATCAGTAAATTGAAAAATTTAGCTCATCATGATATGTATCTATTTGTGTAGCTTATGAAGTAATGCCATTACCATTATATATAATGCATAGCTTGCCATTTAGAAGTAAAAGTGTAGTATGATACACAACTGTATATGTATTTATCTAAAACATACTTTAAATGTATGTATAATTTTGGCACAGATGTCACTGTACATCTGTGTCTTTATCACCAAGAGATGTGAGGAGAATAATGTGAAATGCTGATATTTTCATTCAGAAGCATACATGAATCTTTAAGTGTATGCTCCCCCAGGATTTGACTTGATTTTTTAATTTCCATTTTTTGAATTTTGTTACATCTCTAGTCTCTCATTTTAATTAAAATTAAATTTAAAAATTAAATCTCTACTGCTAAGCTGCCTGGCTTAGAGCCCAAATAAGAACCACACATTCTTTTTCTCTTCATCTCATGATCACATTAGCAAATTAAATATAAATAGAAGGAAAGTGCCCTACATATGAAAAGGAAGAGTTAGCTCTCCCATTATATCTTATGACCACTAATTCTTTCTGATCTCATGGGAAAGAGGTTAATAGATGAATATCTTTACTACTTATCCTCATCTGAAAGCCAGAAAACATGCTAAGGAGCTACGGTTAGCCACCATATAGCAGTTGTTCTGAAAAGCAGCTGCCTTGGAAGGGAATATATTTTTCTTAACTCCTTGCCCCTCAGTGAAGCCATGATACTCATTTCCAACAATGAAATATTAACAAAAGTGATAAATACACTTACCAGGAAATAATTTCTCTTGGGTTTCTACCTGATCCATCAGTGGGAGAAACTTCTAAGACCCTTGACAAGATAGAACCACACTGTGGGAGGGAGTCTGGGTCCAAGCAAAAGATGACTCTATTTAGAATACCTGCTGTGGACTCTGTTGTGAAAAAAAATATGTCAAGCCAATGAGGATCATTAAAATAGATGCTGCCAATCTCAGTCATGCATTTACTGATAATCTCTTAGTTGTTTCTAGAGAAAATGTAGTTTAATCCATTATATGTTGGTTATAACCATTATCAAAAACTACATTTGTTTCTCAGTTCTGGGTCTTCTTAATCAATACATACATGTATAAAAGTGTTTCTTTATGACAAATTTACTCAGTATAAAACCATTTGGCGGCCTTTACCATGAAAATGTTAAGATAAATGTAAATATCTCAAAAGGAAGAGAATGGGAATTTGGGCAAAGAAAAAAAGAAGAAAATTACTTTTTCTGCATTTAAAATGGACTGAAGGTATTTTATTTTGGAAATAAGTCTAAAAGTCTAACAAGATAACCATAATACTTTGTCAAAACTACTTTAAGGCATATACATATCTGGCACAAAGATTGCTTTTCTCAGGGTCCGTTCAGAATGAAGCATTTCATTCTCATAGAGCCTTAGGTAAAAGGGACATCTATTTTATGAGTAAATAAACACGAATTGTGGATAAACTGTGTCCAGTTCAGAATCAGAAGTCTAAGGCTGGAAGCATATCCCTCAATAATTTGTAAGAAAGCTGTAGGAGTTTAAGAAAGAAGAACCAGGTTACAAAGTCTAAGGTGGAAGCTTCTCTTTAACGTTCCACTGAAGGAAGGTGAAGCGGGAGAGAACTCACAGGCAGGGCTTCAGACTGAGATTCTGCATTGCTGTCCTAGAGGGAAATGTTCACATTGTAGACGCTTGTGAATTTAGCAGTTCAAATCACTTTGTCCAGATAAATTAGTGGTTTTTAAACTGCCCAAGAAATAACACCAGGGTGACTTCTTACTCTTGTAAATGGCTTTTGATTCTAGTCCAGGATTATTCACGGATTCACAGCCATCACTGACCCACATTGCACATTTATATAAAACAAAAGTGGTTTCTTCTCAGGATAAATGCAGTCCTAAGAGTACTGTCTTAGCTTGGAGCATAGGCTAGAAGTGGCCGGTCGTACGGAGAGGGCTCCCTCTGAGCAGCAGTCATGATGTGACTTAATCCTCTGTTGAAGCAATCAGATCATGATTGTGGCTATGGGTGTGTGCTACCCTGATAGCCACAGAGCTACTTCTGACAACATTATCTTCCAGTAGCCCTTCCTTTGCATTCACCTGCCTCTCCCTTACCAAGTGTGAGTGTTCCCTAAATTCTTGTGTTCTAGGGTTGCTGTTACTATTTTAATGGCATGTCTGAATGATGTGCTTCATCATCCTGTGATCCAATATCTGTACAAAGACAATCTGTGACGGGAACACAAAATTTTAATTTAAAAAATAACACTCCACCTACTAGATTTCTACATCTAAAAAATCAAAAGGGCAATATATTACCCACTTTTAAAATAAAAATAAAAAATACCCTTCACTGTACCTTGGAATAGGCATATATACTAAGGCAATCATCATTTCAGACTTTATAATAAACTGATATTATTTCTATGTGTTTAATTCCTACTAGATTTGAATATCACCTTATTGAATATCTGTATCAATCAGACTGTACCCAACAGAGAAAATGTCTTTTTAAAAGACATTTATAAAATTTCATATTGCAAACACAAACACACATACAGACACTCAGTACACACATGTATGTGAATAAAAGAAAATGAAATATTTGTGTTGTCAACAGTAAAAAATATATATATGTAGTGAATTTGATCATTTTACCTAATACAAAATATTTTCAACTTAAAAAAGTGTTTATGTCAGTGTAAAATATAAAAAATAGTATTAAAACAAAACAGCCATATAAACAAATGTAATTTTGTGTTTTTGGTTTCTCACATTAGAATACACCATCCTTCTTTTTTTCTGATTTATTTGTTGCTGTTTTAGGAGAAAGCTGATGCACAGATCTAGGATAAGCTTTAGTAACATATGAATATTAGGTTTGCTACAACAATACTGTAATAGACTAAATAATAGTGCCCTCCGTTCATATTTTAAAGCCCCAAACCCCCAGGTGACTGTATTTGGAGATAGGGCATTTATAGAAGTAACTGAGGTTAAATCAAGTCTTAAGAAGGTAGAGGTCTGATCCAATGGGATTATTGTCCTTATAAGAATAGACACTAGAGAGCTGGCTTTTTCTTACCATTTAAGAATTCAGTAAAAAGATGGTCATCTACAAGCAAGAAAGACAGTCCTCATCAGGAACCAAATCCTGCAGGAGACGTAATCTTAAGATTTCCCAGGCTCAAAAATGTGAAAAATGAATTTATTTTAGTTAAACCACCCAGCCTATATATTTTGTTATGGCAGCCCAAGCAGACTAAAAGAGTAACAAACAATCCTCAAATCTGTTTATTACAATAAAAATATTAGGTCACATTCATAAACCTGTGATTCATTGTAAAAGCCTTGTTCTGCTCTAGGCTCAAGATCAGATTTGAATTTTTCTAATGGTCTGAGTACAAGGATTATACTCTTCTTCTGGTTGAGGCAAGGGTTGTAAGCAATAAAGTCAAGCTGTGCAAAGTTTTACTGAGGTATGCTTATGTTATATCTATGCACATTCCATTGACCAAGGTAAGTGATGTGCTAAACTCATTATCAGGGGAGCAAGACAGTATATTCCTTCAGAGGGGATGGGAGTGGAATCAGTGAATGTTTGCTGAACAATAAAATATCTGCTTCAATAGTCAACAACTTAAATTAGATAAGATTTTTTTAACCATCGGGACGAAGTGACCAACGGTCTGCAGAGCAACATGCCCAAGTTTTATTGTGACTACTGCAACACACACCTCACCCATGACTCTCCATCTGTGAGAAAGACGCATTGCAGTGGTAGGAAACACAAAGAGAATGTGAAAGACTACTATCAGAAATGGATGGAAGAGCAAGCCCAGAGCCTGATCCACAAAACAACTGCTGCATTTCAGCAAGGAAAGATTCCTCCTACTCCATTCTCTGCTCCTCCTCCGGCAGGGGCCATGATTCCACCTCCCCCTAGTCTTCCGGGTCCTCCTCGCCCCGGTATGATGCCAGTACCCCACATGGGGGGCCCTCCCATGATGCCAATGATGGGCCTTCCTCCTCCTGGGATGATGCCAGTGGGATCTGCTTCTGGAATGAGGCCGCCTATGGGAGGCCACATGCCAATGATGCTTGGGCCCCCGATAATGAGACCTTCC
>NC_043712.1:57824112-57939349 GCF_006229205.1 Suricata suricatta
TATTACTTGTTCTGCTTCACCAGGAGATCATGGTGCTGTGACACTGGGTGTTTTCTAACAGCATGACAAGGAAGACTGGCTCCCCCTTCCTATCAAACAGAATAGTTTTTGCAAGGGAGTAGTGGGACAAACAAAAAAAAGAGAGAGCAATTTTCATTTGTATTTGAAATGTGAAAATAAAATGGTCAACTGTTTTAGTCAAAAAAAAAAAAAAGATTTTTTTAACCAATTCCTGGTACCTTGAAGTTCTATGAAAAGATGCAGTTTAAGGAGACAGATTTGTATCTCCTCTATCCCTATTTTTATTGCACTTTGGTATTAGAACACTGTAGTAAATAAATGCTAATTTTTCCAGAAGATAGTTGGCTATCAAAGTGTATTAAAACTCTGAGACCTCTATATCAAATGAATTTCATATTAGAAAGAAGTGTTTTGTGAACACCTGGACACTTCTATAAAAATTTACAAAATACAAATGTATAAATGTGTATCTAGTGCCACAGTTTACCATTAATAATTAAATAAATCATATTAATCTGACAAAATTCATTAATATCAAGTTTTTCTATCTGGCATCTAAAGAATCTAAACTCTCACATTTTTTTAAAAATTGGTGATTTTTATACATATTTTTAATTTTCAGCTATGTGAAACTTGAAAAAATGTTATTTCTTGCTTTGTCAATCTCAAAACACTCATTCATACACACAAACATACTCACACTCACAGTCCCATACACACACAGACACATATACCTATTATATTGGTGATAGTGCCAAGAATGTAGGTTTATTCCACTCTGGCTAAATGTAACTTTATCTTTATAAAATCTGTGATGTCTGTCTAGTTTTATTCATCTCATCTATCAATTAAGGATAATTTATATTTGTTTGTTTAGTGTGTTCATAGAAGCTCATACTATTGAAGAAATAATAAGCTGACTTCAAAACTGGCTGAGTTATAAGTCTGGTTCCCTCTTTTGCATTTCTTATAAATACAAAAGGAAGACCAGTACTCCCCCAACCAGAATACCACTGACAGACCAACATGTGACTTGTAAGAGAAGTATGGTCAATATTTAAACTACATATGTTGGTGCAAAAATCCTGCAATATGGAGTCACCCAATGTTTGCAGTTAGTGAATGGTATACCGTGTGGAGGACCTAAATATCTGTGTCAGTGCTGGGCCCTGGAAAGATGTATTTGGTTCTTAATTCACAAGTAAATGTGTGCCCTTCTCATCAGTTCAGGTTCATGAAGATTCTAATCAAGCAATTTATCTGGTTCATTTCTCATATGCCCTCATCAACTGAAGTGCAAAGCCTACTCAACAGCCAGAAAAGATAAGGTCAGCCTTGAAAATAAGTGTTGGCCCATTTTCCCAAAGCCCAAAAGAAGCCAGGGGGAGACAAATGAAATTAATCTCTTTGGACTAGGCTCCATGGTGCTACAGTGGTGTTTGAAAGGTAAAAATCATGCCATTCATTTGGCACCATTTTATATCCCCCATCACCCAGTGATAAAGTTGGTTGATAACTTTTTTTTTTTTTTTTTTTTTTTTGCTGAAAATGTGTTCACGTACGTGTCTTTAGCATTAATCTAATGTAGTCATTCCTATTAGGATCCTGGAGTCTATCTGAACCAGTATATGATCATCATAATTTACCACTTGAGACTTAAAAGCAAACCAAAGGATGAAAGTATTCAATATGTACTTTAGATTTTTTTTTAGTTTTTTAATGCTTTACTTATTTTTGAGAGAGAGAAAGCGTGAGCAGGGGAAGGTGAGAGAGAGAGAGGGAGGCACAGAATCCTAAGACAGACTCCATCCTCTGAGCTAGCTGTCAGCACAGACCCTGATGCAGGGCTTGAACACACAAAACACAAGGTCACGACCTGAACCGAAGCCGGATGCTCAACCGACTGAGCCACCGAGGTGCTCCTAGATTTTCTTTTTAATGATGGATTCAGAAAGAATTTTACCTAAGTATATAGGACATAACATTGGGTTATGCATATTAAAATGCAGATAAACATTCCTACAAGAAGAAATTTGAAGTCTGAGGTGACATCTTTGCACTTGCCTTCAAAACAGATATCCACAGACGATGTCATGACTGATTTGCCAGAAAGCTTGGTTAAAACATTAGACATGGGTCTCATTTTTATTAACTGGTACCTGCATATGTGCAAGCGTGGCTCAGTGACCAGCTCTTCATTCACACAGTGTGCTATCACATGGAAAGACTAAGCCTACGTCATTCAAGACAGGGAAAAAAAATCCATAGTACATTTCCTTTTAAAGAACTCTAGCTGACGGTCTTACCTCCCATTCATCCAACTATTCATAAGCAGCAAGATCCAAATCAAATTCAGTCTTTAAATGATTGATGAAAAACTTAACTCTCACAGGTGGATCAGAGAACAAAGAACACATTGTTAGTAAGTGACAGCCTCTCCTGGTTCTTAGCAACGCAGTGGGTGCTGTCACCAAACCGGCCCTGGCGTGATCTGGAGTACCGCTTCATTTGCTGCTTTATATCACATTGTGATGAAAACTGTCACAATGTGCCTCTTTAGGCACTGAGCAATCTGTGATTTATCAAAATGCCATCTTGCTGATGAACTGAAAAACAAACCCTGTCTCATCAACAGCTAAACCATTTTACATTAAAATTTATTCTCTAATAGTGTCTAAAATTAATCTTCTAAAATAGTTTCCTCAAAGAAAATAAAAATAGGAAGAATATTTTCAGGGAATTTGCTATGATATTTGACCCTCAAGTTTCTGAAAGCAATATATAAACAAAACACATTATGTTAACTCTTTCATCCCAAGTCCCTCAGAATTAAGTTCAAGCTCAACTGACTGGTGAGGCTCTGCGCCTGTCCTCAAGTGTCTGTCTGCAGTCCTTGCCAGTGCATCAGGAGGCCACTCTCACTCGGGAACAAGGGCTTCAACAAGGTGTTGGAGTCTTGGAAGGCTGGAAGACTGGTTGATGTTCATCATCATCTGCTTTTGAGATGCTGAGTCCGGGAGTGAGAGAGGGAAAGCAGAGACACACTTGCATAAAGCAAAAACTCTAGATTCTCCAAAACTATCCTGGCTCTGAAGGACCAGAATCCAGTGAGATCCAGGATAAATGTGGAAGAGAGAAAAAAAATTTGAAGAGTCTGATGGGAATGGGGACTAGAGCCAATCCTATACTTAAAAAATGATAATTGTCTTTGATTTGGGAGGAAACATTTAAGGGTACCGGTGTGTACAGGTAAAGCATTAGTCTGGTGATCACCTAAGATCATGTTATCCGAAGTGTCTTAGCACATACTTTTAACTCATTAAACCTCTGCATTTTTTAGTTTTTTGCACTAAAGTTTTTTTTGCATTGGTAGAAAGACATGACCAAATTCTTCAGGAAGAATTTAATTGGACATGTTTTTAGCAGAAACATTCATTTAAAATGTCCAGTCCATGTCATAGTGTATTTGACAGTGTTTGTTTTTAATATAAACATATTTTTAGTTAGATGACTAATCTCAGTGGCATGAGGGACTGCACTTGTGTTATTTATGACCATGTCCCCCAAACCTAGTCTAGCACCAAGTATATCCCTTAGTGAGTATTTGCAGCACATGTGCTAAAACTATAGGAAGTTGCAAAATTGTACTGTGATTTCTCACGCATAGTCCCTAAGAAACAGGTGACATGACGTGGTTAGGCATAATAGAAAGAAACCTTACATATTTTCAAAACACAGGGTGACTGTCTAGGTCAGTCACTTCGATAGTGTCACGAATCTGGGGATCGAGAGGCAATTGCTCTGTTGATGGGGAGCAGTGCCTTTTCCAAAGCAAAGTGTTATTTATAAGCTGGGTCTTCATACATATAAATGTGGCTTGCCCGTATATAAAGTTTTGCCAGTGTTTACTCTTTTATCCAAAACCTTAAACAGAAATGCCCTGTCTTACATGCAGACTGAGGTCAGGCATTAGAGCTGCCTCAGCAACACACCCTTAGGACAGAACAACACAGAAGGGCTCAGGCAGCATCCAGATGTCTGTTACCCAAAGGTGAAAACAGATTTGAAATTTACAGGTCAGGGCATAAGGACAAGAGTACTTTGGTTGACTATGTTTCCATTTGTAAATATTAGCAAATCTAAAAGCATTTTTCTTTTTGTATCAAAGTAAAAATTACTACCACCCATTTGGGATTGGGATAGAGCCTGGATTTTTTTCTACCTGGTTGACTGCTGTATTTGAAGAGTATGGTTGCTGGAGCTGATTGCCAGGTATAGTGGAGTCACAATGCACACGTTGCCAAAACAACTTTTACAGAAGTGGACCACCAAATTGTTTCAAGATTGATCTAGAAAACAATTCTAGTGAACAATCGATCTGATTTGTGATAGAGCTGTGAGTTTGCTGGCAAACTGAATATTCTTTAACTCTTCCTTGTTCTCACCTTGGCCTCGCAAATATATGATCAACAATGATGACAATAACGATAGCAAATACTATTGTATGTGTGCCATGTGCCAATTAAGGGCTAAAAGCTTTATGCGGATGTCTCATGTCATCCTCAAAGCAAGCCTTTGAGGCACATAATGTTGTCATCCACTGCACTTGATTTACAGGGAACTGAGATAGGGAGTTGGTTTTGTGTCTTGCCCAAGGTTACCCAGATAGTAGCAGGCAATACTGGAACCTTAACAGTTAGACTGTAAAAGCTAAGTTCTTTCTTAACTACTCGAGCTGAAGCCATCATTCTGTAAGTGAAAATGAAGCATCTCATATAAGTTTATGACGCTCTTTGAAAAACTGAACCTGTTGTCTAATTTGTTTATTGACTTCTCCACAGGCAGTATTAGCTAACCTACTAAGACCATACCCCTCAATTACAATCCTCATTTCTAACTGCAACATTTTCCTTTAGCTTTAGTAACCATATAATTTTCTTATTTTATCACCTCAGGCTTTATTACACTAGTAAATAGAACTGAAATTAAATATTCATTAATATCCTGAAATAAATATCACTGAATGAGGATTGAATGGTACATTGAGCCATTCATTTCAATAGAGTGGAATGTTAGGAGCCATTAAAGGGTTTTTTTTTTTTTTAGTGTGCTTTTCAAAGCAATAGTCTCACATAGACTGGATTATCTTATTATATTTTACTTTGAAATGATTAGTCTGTATGCCTCTTCTCTTCCTCATCTGTCCCTACAGTTTCAGTTCAGATTGGGACCAAGCAGTCTTTTCTTCAAAAGTTGATGCAAAAATGTCAGCCATATGGGGGTGAGCACTTGGTGTTCATGACACGTATGCATCAAAGGACAGGACATCAAGATCAGATTCTTCTACAAAAAGACGTTGTATTTGTCCCCTTCCCTTCTGTTGAAGTCAGTTTTATTTTCACATATTAATTTCAGGTTAGGTTCTTTAACTTCATATGTAAATAAGTGAAGCATATTATATTTTCCTCTTTATAAACCAAATGATAAGCCCTTTTAAGTACCACTGAGATTCAGCTTCCAGAAAGGTTGCCATCTCATTTATCTGATTCATCAAAGCTACCCTGAGGTAATTTTATAAATCCTGCTAAAATTAAAGACACCCCTTGAAGTAAGACATGCAATTTTTTTCTCTATTAACAGCTATTTCTCTGACAATAGAGAGTGTTCACCAGTATTCATCATTTCCTTTTATATATTTGTGTTTTCCTTCCAAATATAATCTAAAAGAGTGAAATTATAAACCTTGCATATGTACATTAATTTATATTTTCCAATAATTTTTGCTCACTGCATTTCTTCAAGAATTTTGATCTGTCAATTTTTAAGAACTAATCAAAATATATTTTAAAAGCCTAAGTCAAAATATTTTGAGTGTTTGTACGGTCACAATAGCCATTCCACATGTATGTCTAGTTGTTACTGCTATATATACTGCCCGGAGCTACTGAACACAGGGATAGTTTATACGGCCCACCAGGTTATCTTATGCTCCCCAAATCACCCTTCTATGTCTGAGGATCATTTTTATTGGTAAAAACACCATATTACTTACCAAACATATTTTCAGTCCCTCATTAACGTCAGTTACTGCTTTTACTATATCAGAAATAGTCTGTAAGGGTGGCTTCTCATTGAAATAACCAAATATTTTTAGAATTTCAAACACATATTCATTTAATCAGGTGGATGCTGAACGCAGTGATCTCCAAGTCCCTTTGAGCTCTAAAATAAATTAGTTGTGAGGATCTATTCATGGTGACTATAAGCCCTAATCAGAGGAAAACATCTTATTACAGTAGTGCTCAATGTTCAGTGTGCATAAAAATCACCTGGGGTTCTTATTAAACATGAAGACTCCTGAGCCTCACCCCAGAGATTCAAATTCAAGAGGTCGAGGGCTTCAAATCTTGCATTTAAAACAATACCCTAGGTAATCCTCCCATAGCTGGTCCATAAATCACACCTTAAGAAACACTGACTTACTACAGCCAAATATATAATTGAACTTGACAGTAGAATTAAATAAAAGAAAAATTAACAAATTTGCTTTGGGCCATGTACAGTGGTGGTCTAATATAGCTAGTACAGTTAAATAAACAATCTCAAGCACAGAATTTAACAGGCATGCTCTTCTGAATCACTTTACTAAGCATTAAGGATTATGATTGGTGGAAATTGCTTACCAAAATGCCTCCTTAAGCCACAATCATGGTCTGACCTAATTAAGCACTCATAAGAGTGGACATTTTTTTAAAGGAAAATCTGTTAAGTAGGTGTAGTCAACAACAACAACAGCAACAACAACAAATTAGGCAAAAGTAGCAACAAGTCCCTGTGGTCATCCTGTTTTCTGTGCTGTTTCCAGAGCAGTACATCCTCACTCAGGGTGGTTTTCTCTGGGTCTCACTGGTTGGTAATGCATAACTGTGTTCACTACCTTTCCTTAGATATGATTTGATTGCTGTTGATGCTATTGTCAGGTACCTGTTCCCTGAGAAAAATCACATATACTAGAGCATCCTGTGAACTTGAACAAGAAAGGAGTATATGGCCAAAGTCCCAACCTTCTAATAGAATTCAGTTCTTTTTTTTTTTTTTTGAGAGAGAGAGAGAAAGAGACAGCAGGAGCAGGGGAGGGTCAGAGAGAGAGGGAGACACAGAATCTGAAGCAGGCTCCGGGCTCTGAGCTAGCTGTCAGCACAGAGCCTGACATGGGGCTCGAACCCATGAACCATGAGATTATGACCCGAACTGAAGCCAGATGCTTAACCGACTGAGCCACCCAGGCGCCCAAATTCAGTTCTATTATATTCTACACACTCCTTGCCTCTACATCAGACCAAAGCAAGTTACTCCACATAGCCTCACTCAGACATGAAGACATCTCTCTCTTGACCTTATTCCCTCCTAAGATTTTCTTTCAGAAGCCAGATTCCTATTATTATTGGCCCAGCAGCTTTTTTTAATTTGGGGGGTGAGGTAGCGTTTAATCATATTTTATTACACTTATGTTTAGCTTAGAAATTAAAGCATTTTGATGACCTGGTATTGTTAAATAATTCAGAGGTATCCTTAATTATTATATATTCCAAATTAAAAGCACAATCAATATCTAAACCTAAAGACATTCAATGCACTTTTCATTCTTTCACCTAAGGAAAATTATCACAAGCAATTATCATAGGAAATTCTCTGTATACAGATTGTCAACTACTATCCTATACTCATTTTTCCAGAGACAGTGGTCCCAAAGAGGACATTAAGAAATGTCTACTCATATGTAATAAGACACATAGGTTACCTGGTTTACTTAAGTTGTGTGTTCACTGAATTGGAAAGTGATTCTCAGTGGCCAATATAGACATGTTGCATAACAACACATGCTTAAATTCTTAAAAAGAAATATAATATGAATAGAATAAAGTGTCTTTAAAGAATATTGCTAATATGTTCTGGAATTTAAGCTCTCAGATCTCTGATTTTTAATGATATTAAATGATTCAGATCACAATAATCTCCTTCCACTTATAAATATTTGTTTAAAAGTTGCCTGTTAAACTTTCAGAATATCTTTATAGTGATATATTTCCCAGGTGGTGGAGTTATAATCAGAACACGCTATGAATACTTTTAAGTTACAATGAAAAAATTTTCTTGTGCTTTTAATGACAATATTGCTTTCATAATATACCAAATTGCCATTAAAAGATATTTTAAATCACTTCAATAAATCTTAAAGTGATTTTCAGATATCACTTAATGTTTCCAGTTGACATAACAAATGAACCATTTCAGATTTCACTGAAAGCTCTTTAGTACATGTCAGCAGACTATTTTGGAACAGTTTCAAAAAGTGACAAATTGCAGTAAATCATTTCAAGGCGGCTCAACACCACTGCGGCCATTACAAGGTAGAATACAGCCCTTTGTAAATCACTGAAGATCACATATCAACCCAGTATTGTCACACAGCAGAAATAGCAAATAAAGAGCTGTCCGGGTGGGATGTTCCTTTTCCTAACATTTCACTTTATTTAACGTTTTTTAAATGTTGACACATTATATGGATATGTAATAAAGGGAGGAAAATACTTCCTATATTCATTTATCAGACATTTGGTGGAGTTGCCAAGGTATCACTGTTATGATGAAAAAATTGACCTCAGGAAGGATACCATCTAGCTCCATACATATAACATCTGCTCCTAAAGGAACAAGAACAAAAAAATCTTAGCACCTCTTGATGTGGAAACCTCACAAAACCTGCACTAAGATGGTATATAGAATAAATTAATTTTGGTGCACTTCCGATCTTGGTACAACTAGCCAAATACATTTTGTAATTGAGTGTGTTACTGTTCGGACCCTAATTATTTTTCACACAGTATCGAACCTATCTTCCTCTGAAGATGTATCAATTGTTCACTCAAAATTCACTACCAAATTATTAGGCAACTTATTTTTCCATCACACGCAATGTTTGTGAATGCTTGATATACTAAACTTTTAATGCTAAAGATATTTGAAG
Organism: Suricata suricatta; assembly: GCF_006229205.1. Lineage (NCBI taxonomy): Eukaryota > Metazoa > Chordata > Mammalia > Carnivora > Herpestidae > Suricata > Suricata suricatta. Next base: position 57,833,162 of record NC_043712.1, read on the forward strand.
AGACCCATGTTGTGATGATCTTCTGTGATTGTTAATTATGCCATTATAAAACATTCACTCTTAAAAATTACTGTCATTAACATCCACATTTCCATGAATGATTTGCATCGGTGATTTTCTTTTAAAAGGCTCTCTTTCAATGACTGATCTTTACTTGGAAAATATAATAGAAGATGATAACTAGTTCAACATTTATTCAGTATAATGTGGTTAACATGATTAAATAATTGTAGTAAATGCAAGCAGTGCAGGGATGCAGAGGTGACATTTTAATGAGACAAAATTGCTGAATTCCAGCCACTGACTAGCTTGGTGACCTTGGGCAAATCATTTTCTTTTTCTGTGTATCAAGTCCTTCTCTTATGAAGTGGGGCAATATTTTATCAAGCTGATGTAAATATCAAGTGGCTGGTAAATCTAACAGCATCTCAGAGGCAAACAAATGATGTGATCCTGTTAGGATTTGATAAGGACTTAATAAAGAGACTATTTGCAAGCCAAGAAGAGTAAGAACCAGGGATAGTGAAGTGATACCACCTGAATGTGTGAGGGTAGGGAGTGAATACAGAACCCAAAGACAGAAGGAGCTGTGTGGAGAGAGCAAATTCATAGGAGCTCTGCCTTCTTAGAGGGATGCAGCTAGTCCCTGCTCTAGGAGCACTCCCTCCTCTGCTTAAGCTTGTGCTCCCTCGGGGGGTTGAACTTCACAGGAAGCCAGAGGCCAGGAAACCCACCAAATGGCACCTCCAGGTCAATCTCCCATAACAAGAGCAGGATGAGGGAGGGAACAAGTGAAGTTAGGGGGGCAAATGGAAGATATACAGGGCAAATGGGATATGCAAAATTAGCTTGTGTTATACCCAGATTTTATTATCATTCCCAAAAGCCAGAGATGGCCAGGGAGACCAAGTCATGCATGCAAAAGCAAAGGGCTTTATTATTACGGGCTTAGGCTGGCCGAGCCTAACCCTGGGCTCACAGTCTTCACCAACCCAGTGGTTCCATGTGGAGAGAGCCCTGAACAAAGGTGGGGTAAGCTTTACGGGTTTGGGAAGGGGGGGTTACAGGAAATTACGACACAGGTACAGGGATCCCATCATTATAGCATAACATCATTGGCAGTAACTTTAACCAATTACAGAGTGGACCCAGGACCCTCACAGGGCATAGCTTCTATCTTTAGGCCTGCCCTTAGAAATGTTAAAGGTGTTAACTGGCCTTTCCTGATTGGGTGTTACAAGGGTTGTCCCTCTTTCCTTGGGCAATATGTGCAGTTCTATTGTCTAATGATTCTGAGAACCGGCACTTAGGCCTCCAAGGTCAGAGTCAGTTTGATTCAGACCTGTGTCCTTACATTTGAAAATATAAACCATAAGAAAGATAAAATTCAGTAACAAAAGTTAGAAATTATGAATTATCTCCTTTCCTCTGCTACTGTATAACTTTAGATAAATGTTATAGTTTATTTTTTAATCAATGAACTATAGAAGCTATGAGCATCTTTGGTTAAGCTTATAACATACAATGGACTTTATTAGAAAATGTTAAAACACAATAGTTACCTTTAAGACTACCAAGTGCAAAAACTCCCTGCTAACTTAGGCAAAATTTCTGAGCACTGATTTTGTAGCCAAAGGAGTAAATACATTTAACACAAAAATAAATTCAAAATGGTTGAAAGACCTAAATATGAGACAGGAAAGTTCTAGAAGATAAAACAGGCAGCAACCTCTTTGACCTCAGCCATAGCAACTTCTTACTAGACATTTCTGGAGGCAAAAATGAACTATTGGGGCCTCATCAAGATAAAAAGCTTGTAAACAACAAAAGACATATCAGATAAAGGGTTAGTACCAAAATCTATAAAGAACTTACTAAACTCAAAAACAAATATTTCAGTGAAGAAATGGGCAAGAAACACGAATTTAAAAAAAAGCCATCCAGATGGCTAAAAGATACATGAAAAGATACTCAACATTACTCATCATCAGAAAAATACAGATCAAAACCACAAGGAGGTACCACCTCACACCTGTCAGAATGGCTAAAATTAACTACTCAGGAAACAACAGATGTTGGTGAGGATGTGGAGAAAGGGGAACACCTTGGCATTGTTGGTGGGAATGCAAACTGTTGCAGCCACTCTGGAAAACAGTATGGAAGTTTTAAAATTTAAAAAATAGAATTACCCTATGACCCAGCAATTGCTTTACTAGGTATTTATCCAAAGGATACAAAAATACTGATTTGAAGGGGTACATGCACCCCAATATTTATAGCATTGGTATCAACAATAGTCAAATTGTGAGGGGTGCCTGGGTGGCTCAGTCGGTTAAGCAGCCAACTTCAGTTCAGGTCATGATCTCACAGTCCATGGGTTTGAGCCCCACATCAGGCTCTGTGCTGACAACTCAGAGCCTGGAGCCTGCTTCTGATTCTGTGTCTCCATCTCTCTCCGACCCTCCCCTGCTCATGCTCTGTGTCTTTCTCTCAAAAATAAATAAAACGTTAAAAAAATTTTTTAAAAACCAGTAGTCATATTATGGGAAAAGCCTTAATGACCATCAATTGTGGAATAAATAAAGATGTGAGATATATATATATATATATATATATATATATATATATATATATGTATTACTTGGCGATCAAAAAGAATGAACTCTTGCCATTTGCAACAATGTAGATGGAATGTGTAGAATGTGTTATGCTAAGCAAAATAAATCAGTCAGAAAAAGGTAACTATCATATGATTTCATTCATGTGGAGTTTAAGAAACAAATTAGATGAACATAGGGAAAGGGGAGGAAAAATAAGATAAAAACAGAAGGGAGGCAAACCATAAGAGATTTTAAAGACAGAACAAACCGAGGTTGCTGGAGAAGAAGTGGGTGAGAGGATGGGCTAAATGGGTGTGGACATTAAGGAAGACACATGTGGGATTAGTACTGATGTTATATGTAAGAGATGAATCACTGGGTTCTACTTCTAAAACCAATACTAACTCCACTGTGTGTTAACCCCCTTGAATTTAAATACATTAATTTTAAAAAAGAAGTAAATACATTTTGAAGTTGCTGTTGGCAGCCACTTACCATCGTAACTTCAGTAAGATTACCCAATATAAGGAGTACTGAAGAAAACATAATATTTGAGGAACACCTGGTAGTTCAGTAGATTAAGTATCTGACTCTTGATTTCGGTTCAGGTCATGATCTCATGCTTCGTGGGTTTGAGCCCCACATCAGGCTGAGCACTGATAAGTGCAGAGCCTATCTGGGATTTTCTCTATCCCTCTCTCTGTGCCCCTTCCTTGCTCAGATTGCTCTCTCTGTCTCTCTCTCTTTCTCTTTCTCTCTCTTTCCATCTCTCTCTTTGTCAAAAATAAATAAAAAGAAAGAAAACATATTATTTGAAAATGAAACTCTCAAATTCATTATAAAACGTTTACTAGGGAAACTATAATTCACTGCCCATTTACCCACCTATCTGATCTCTTATACCAATCATTCTACTGGTCCTGATGCTGAATCCCTAAGGACAGAAGAATCAGAGTTCTCTGGAGGTGGCACCAGAAAACTTACTGTACTGCTCTCATAGGACTTCTTGAGCTTTGTCTCCATGGAGCTTAAACTGTAATGAGCCTGCATTCGAATAGCACCTGTCCAAAGCCCACGCTTGTTTTGTAGAACTGCAGGAGGTTCCCATAAGCACAAGGAAAAAGCTGGAACACTGAATCACTCCGTTTCATCAGCACCACATTTTAATTTCCTAATGGAACTTCCACTGAGATGATCGCTATAAAGATGGTTGGGCATGTGTGGCACTTAAACAACATGCTTTACAGGCATTGCCAAGAGATATTATTATTGCTCCCTGGAGAAAAGAGAAATGGGAAGAGCAGATATTTATGAAAAACTCTAAAATCATACCCACCTTCAACCACTAAACCAAGAGTCAGAAGCTTAACCAACTGAGCCACTCAGATGCCCCCCCAAAATCTTTTTTTTAAATCAAATAATCTATTTTCTTCATCCAGAATTATAGGAGATGCATATATTATACTAGATAATATCACAATTTCATAATGAAATAAAACTCATTAGGCAATGAGGACCCTATAAATTTATCTTTGTCATCTTTTTACTTCCTTTTAAATCCATTTACATGAATTAGTCTGAACTATCAAATATGCACCCCCTGAAATTTAGAATAGTTTACCAAAACCTCCTAATCTCCCAGTACAGTGTGGTAAAAGTGGGAAGCACCAAATCTGGATTTGAAATCCACATTTTCCTGTCCTGGCTCTCACTATTTACTGGCTATATGTTGAGGAAGTAACTTGGTAAAGACAGCAACCTAAAGAAGCTAAGTATCATTATTATTAATACTTTTATACTACTACTTAATGCTTAGTTTAGTTATAACAATCACATGTGAAAATATATGAGCTATCAGTAACTTCAGCCTAGAAAAGTCATATTATAATAAACAGGAAGGGCCTAATTTCTTTATTTTTTCAACAAATATTTATCAATCCTTTTTAAAATATAGAACTGTTTATATAGAGTTCTATATTAAAATATTATTTCTATGTTTATATGTATAACATAAACTCAATTGTTCTTCCTGATACTCAACTGGAAACATAAACAAAGCTTCGGATCTTAGTCTTTTTCTCCCACATAAACACAGACACCATAATCCCTTAGGACAATGAATATACTATTGTTTTGAAAAGTTAAGATATTTATTAGAAGTAAAAGATATGACAGACTGTCACAAGATGCCTTTAAATTCACTACAAAGAAATATTTTGTGATATTTATGAACTTCTGGTAGAGCCATCCAAAAAGTAAGACAGTCTTTATTCAAGAAATGTTTGAGTTTTATATACAAATGGTACTAAAGAATGATGATGATGACAATGATGATGATGATGATAAATAATAATAATTTATTGAACAGTCGTTGAGATTCTCCTTGTGCCAGGCACATAAATGCTTTCACACCACATAGTTGCACTTACTTACTCTTCCCACATCTCAAAATGACCTCCCCATTTGGGAGGTAATTTCAGTGCTCTTACTTGTTTATCTTTATAATTATCAGACAAAATGGCCACATTTGGGGGACATTTTTAAGTACACAATGTTTCTATGAAAAAAGTTGCATTTGACTCAAGAAGTGTTTTTTATTCATCTGTATTGAAAAGTCAAAACCTATCATAGGGGAAGGAATGTTCTTGATCTTTAGCATCAGACAGATCTAAGGAATAGCCCAGTTTCACCCCATACTGGCTGTGTCATTTTGGACAAGTCAGAAAATATCTCTGAGCCTGTCTTCTTAACTGAAGATGAAGATAACACCCTTCCTCATGAATTCTTTTCTAGGGGAATCCAGATACTATATATGAAGATCAATACTCAAGAAATGGAGGGTGGTATAATTCAAATCACGGTTGAGGCCAGGTATAATGGAGATAAAGAACTCCTTAATTCCCTGCTCTTCATAAATTTTCCAATCTTGTGAGATAGCCTGATGTACCAGCAATCTATCTATAATACACAACTGAGAAACACTTGTATAGAAGTATAGTATATTGTGAGAACACAGTATAGGAAAGATTAGTTGTGATTTTCTTAATGCTTTTGTTCAATACTTTTGCTCTAGTAAATCAACTGAACTAGTTGGTTAATAATACTTTTATCAAGAAAGTCATCTATAGATTTCAATATACACCCATGGTTATTCTACAGAGAGTTAAAAATAATTTCATAACTTCAGAGACATTAGGCTAAGAGGGAATTGCATTTTGATTTGTCCAATATCCTAATGTTCACACAGGAACTATGAGGACAATTTTTGGAAAACTTTACCAAGTGAGTTATTGATAGCTTTATAACTTCTCATACTGGATTGTATAGTATCGAATCAAATAAGGTTTTCAAAAGAGAGCAAGAGACTGAGAAGTTCAGGTCCAATTGACATATCTGGTTTAAAACAGCATAGGCCAAGGAAGGTGACACAAGACTCAAGACTTAAATATAAATTATTGCTGTAATAGAAATAAAATTCTATGTATCAAACTGAAATGCACCTATGGTAACAGGAGAATCAATAATTCCTCTTCAATACCAATTTGCCTTACTTACTTGACTCTACATTCCATAAACCATGGAAGCGTTTTTCTATGATTCCATTAGCAATAAATTACATTTTGAGCAGGTGAAGTCAGGTAATTGGGCTTTTGGGATTGCTGAAAAATCTAGTGTTTTATACTTATGGACCAAACAATAAACAAGAAGAAAATAACAGCTTCCTCTCCTTGCCCTGCCATTGGAAATCTAGTTTATCCCTGAGTGAGTCAGAGAAAAAATACGTCTCCTAACAAGTGACAAACCTTAAAAGCAATCCCAGATGGGCATTTCACAAATTGGAAAAAAACAACTCTAATACTGATATGTTGTTTATTTTACTCCTGAATTATTCCACAGTTCCATGCTCTTTTTACATTTATATTAAACTCATTATATAGACAAAGATCATAGGATTGATTTTTGGTTGTATTTTTTAAGAAAATATTCTACAGAGGAAAATGCATATAGATATCCTAGTGACTCTTCTTTAGAATTATTACCTACATGGAAGCATTGTTAAATAGTTTACTGAAACTGCAAGATTTTAATGCTTAGACTATTTTACCAAACAAGGGTTATTTTATGGGAAGTTAATCATTCATGATTTGCTATATTATTATTATTATTATTATTATTATGCTTGTTAGTGTTTCTTCTTTTAATCTTCCCTTCTTAGAGACCAATGGGAGGTCATATTTTGGGTGTTCCATTAACTGAGTTTCCATCACCTTTATCTATATGCATGCAAAGGAGGTCAGATGATGATTTTAAAGTGTTTTAATTTCATTCTATACAAATCTATGACTTTATTTAATTAACTTGTAGAAATAAATAATCAAAAGGAAGATGTAATAGAATGCTACTCTGTTATAGTAGTTAAACCATTTTTACCTAAAAATGACACAACTAAAGTAGATGTTAAGTAGAAAGTTAAAAAATCAAGGTAGTACTAAAAGACTTGAAATCCTGGTGGTGGCCATTGGTTTCTCTTTAATATGAACACGAACTTGTTGCAACAGTGAATTACTCTCTTTTCAACATTTCATGTGGCTATGAAAGCTGACAAATCACCTTCAGATATCACAACTCTACCCCCAAAAAATGGATAAAGATGTTTTATTAACAAAATAAATAACTTTTTCTCTCAAATTAGTATGTTTGTGTGTATGTGTGTGTGTTTGCATGTGCGAACACATATGTGTTCATGCATAATGCCAATAGAAAGATAATTTCATATTAAAATCTGAATTTCATAATTCTCTCCTTTATATCTAAAAATCTATCATAAACTAATTAACTTATGCGAAATAGCTACTTAGCCACTGGAGAATAAGAAGGGAGACAGGGGAATTTTCTTTTCAGTGTGAATATTTCTAGTTATGACCAGGTTCATCTAATATTCTTTCTTTAAATTGTTAAGAAAAATTTTTCATAAAATAGTCCTATATAACATAACTCTTCATTAGTAGCCAAATTTTGAATGTATAAGCTTTGTTCACAATATTTTGATCCAAATAATTCTGCATAAAATGAATTCCTTGTTAAATTAATGTCAGCATTTCTCAGTAATTGGATTCAAATCCAATTGTTTCCCTCTTTAGTGTCCTTTATTACGCTTAACATCCTTCTGGGTATGTAGTGGAGAAATAATGCATTGGAGGTCTTTTTCTTTCTCTCTAACATTGCCTCTTGCAATAAGAATTAGTTGACAGCAATGGGAAGATCTCACAATGACAGCCAGAGCAAGGAAAATGATCCAGTCATCTTGAATTTTTTTAGACACCCATGTATGCACACATTGATTATTCAAACAGTTCAGTCCAGAACTAAATAAGTCATATGTTTCTCTGAACCAAAGGGTTACATAGGAAGAAACAAATCCATAAATACTTAGTATATTTTTCTACTGTGTGCAAAAGATCATGGCAGGTGTTGGAGGGAGGATATGAAGTGTAAAATCTCCTGAGTCAGAAGTATAAGAGCTGAGTGGACAGACCTGAGTCCCCTCTGCAGCTCTCCTGATAATTTCAGTAAAATATTACATTTCTTTAAGCTTAGGTAAAATTAAAATTCCAGACCTGACTCCTTCTTCCCAGAAGGAATTTACTATCTGGTTAACACAGACATGATTTTAAATTAATATAATTCAAGGTAAAGTATAATAAGAGCAATGTGAGTGTCATTACTATGTCATTGCATAGGAAGGGCCTAAAATAGTCAGTTATGCTATAGATACATCCCTTATCTCTATTTTCTGAAGATAGTAACATTCTGTAGTGTATCTACAGATTTTTTTACTTAACATTCTAAACTTATTTATTGAATACCTACAAGGTGATAGACAGGTTCTTGGGGATGGGGTAAAGATTAAACACACACATACTATCTCTGTATACAAAAATCACTAATTTCATGGAACATGTAGTCTGTTTGGAGAAATCAAACAATACAGAAATAACTAAGTAAAACAGATAGCAAGTTAAATGATGAAAGTGCTATGAATAAAAACAAAGTATCTGGGGGAATATATAACACAATTGTTCAGTAATGTAACAGTGATTCACTGAGATACCTAGGGTGCCCAACAATGATTTTGACACAGTGCTTACATCTCAAATTCCTTTGTATCCATGTCTTCGAAATGAATTTCCTTACAATTCTTTTGACTAAAAAGCTTCCCCTCACACACATATAACTACGCTTTTTTTGTTGTTGTTTATGAAATCTTTTGTGAAATTCCCTTTGTTCTTCTTTAGGTGTGTACACTCAAATTCTTAGTTTCTTAGAATGAATTCATCAATCTATATTAAATATATACTAAATCAATGTTATTCATTTGGACATAATGTTGATTAATGCTTAGGGAGCTTCATATTATGCAAAATAAGTGTCCCTCAGGAGCAGGTTATTAGTGACATAATTTGAGGAAACTTGCCAAGTCTGGAACATCATCAGAGTAACTTCTAGTAGGGAGTCTCACATATTCGGATTCTATCCTCACCTACCTGCCAGTCAGTCCCCAGGTATACCTCCATGAAATTCTGTTGCAGTGACTCTAGAATGGGCTCTGGAATCTCTTCACTCGCGCTCTCCCATATGTTCTGATTAGCCAAGTACAGGAACTTCCAGGTAAAGAGGCATTGTAATGCCCTTAACAAGAATCTTGGCTGCATGATATGAAATGAACCAGTAAGAAAATTAAATACAATATCTCCTGTTGAAAACACTACTCTTAAAGCAGCTTAAAAAACTACTGTCAAAGTGCCTGAATGGCTGTCAGTTAAGCGTCAGACTTCAGCTCAAGTCATGATCTCCCGGTTTGTGAGTTTGAGCCCCACTCGGGCTCTGTGCAGACAGCTCAGAGTCTGGAGCCTGATTTTGATTCTGTGTCTCCCTTGCTCTTTGCCCCTCCCCTGTTCACACTCTGTGTCTTTCTCTCTCAAAAATAAATAAACATTTTAAAAAATTAAAACATTAATAAAACTAATGTCTGTTGTTCAATATATCAGACTTTATTTCATATGAAAAATGAATATAACTCAATTTATATACAATCAGATCTCACTGTCGATTTTTTGTTCTTTTGGAGACTATTTTCTAAATCACATCACTTTTTGGTGAAAGAAAGCTGATTATTTAGCCTTATATATTTGTACACAAATGTTAATGTTCTATAGTGCATTTCCATGAAGCCTGGAAAGGAGAGGATTTGGAATCTGCAACATTGCCTACAGTTCATTTAATTATGATTGCATATTTGGTTAGGGACAAAGTAAATTCAATGAAGCATTTAAATCAAGCATCCCTTTAATTAAACTGGAAAAGAGATGACTTTGTCTTAAATATTGTTTATTTTTATTAATAGAATGAGAATACTATGTCTCCAAAGAAGGTATCATAATTTCTGTGAAATAAAGATACTTCTATCCAGATGCATTCTCTGTGAGCTTGAGTTTGACCCGTGTCTCATTCAGTTTAATAATTCATGAACAATGTATTTTAAAGCACAAAATGTTATGCAAATTATTATTTTTACTGGTATTTATGTAGTAATTTTCACACTTGCAGATGATACAAATGGACTTTACCCAAATCATGAAGAATTTGGGAAAATTCACAACCTTCGAAATTATTGGCCCTTACTTAAGCTCCACAGACTAAACAAGTCGGGCTCATATGAGAGAAACTCTACAGCTGCCTTTTAAATTAATTAAGCCAAACTCATAGTCTTTATCTCTCTGATAACTTTGATGTATTTTTTAACTTTTTGGTAAGTCATAGTAAGAAGTACAGTTTACTGTGAATCACTACAAACATACACCTCCAATCCTAACTAATTCTCACAGTGAAATCAGTCATCTGTCCCAGTGAAAATTTGAATTGGTTATTCACATGTGATATTTACATTATAAAGAATTTTTTTACAAAGAAAAAACTTTGGCATAAACTTATACTTTGATTAAATTTCAAATAGTGTTACAGTTTTCTTCATACTTAAGAAAAGCCTAGTAACCATTAGCAAATGCATATCTCTGTGAAATGGAAATTCTCCCCACAGAGCTCATTAAAAATAGAATATTATATATATATATATATATATATATATATATATTACAGTGGGTCATTTTCACAGTGGTACTCACCTACCCCTACAATGTGTGCCATGTGATTGTATTGTTTGAACTCATGTGTTTGTAGGCAAAATCACTGACACACATTTTGGTGATTCACTACTACACATTTGAATGGGCTATAAAAGGCTCTTGTTTCTAGATAGAGGGTATCTGTGGCCCCTGGTCATGCTTTATCTCCAAAAGATATTTTTGTTCTTTCACAAAAACAAAAATCTGAAATAAGAAAGACTAATTGAAATAAGGTCTGAATTGTATCCAACTGTAAACAGCAGAGGCAAAGGAAAAGAAGTCATTAAAAAGACTACTATATGTAGGGTTTATCCCCAAGTATCAGTGTATTTCCCTTCAGCTCATATTATTCTTTACCTCAAGCTTTCTATTTCGCTTCTCCGTTGCCACTTTTCTCCATAGTTGTTTTCCATCCTAGAAAACCACTGGATTCATTATTTAAATATAAAGTTTATCTTGTATTAAAAAATGCAACAAGTTACAGAATTCAAATTTGCAAAGATAAATAAAAACAGAATGAAGTATTCATCATGAGGTCCATTAAAAACAAACTACTTTTAAATGGAGATTTGATTTATATGCAATTTTGGAGCTTACTCCTGATGCATAAAGTGGAATAGAACTCTATCTTCATCAAACTGGCACCTGCTGAGGCCAACTCAGTAAAATAACTAACTAGAAATATCTCAGCAACCCAGAAATACACTCAACTGATTATTTGCTTTCACTTTTTTCAATACAAGATTCTCAGGTAATCACAATACAGTGCTGTCAGTGGGAAAGACTGGTGGAGGAAAATAATACTCTCTTCCTTTCTCTCTATATAAATACATTTCAATTCTTAAAATGGTCTCCCTCACTTTAGGATGAGTCTGAATAAGAGAACAATAAGTATATGAATGAAAGATAAAAATTTAATTCCCTATTGTGGTTCCCAGATATTGATTTTTTTTTTAAATTTACAAGAACACTTTGTCCCCTCAGTGAATATCTGACCAATGTATTGCTTGAATTGTAAAACATTAAATTAGCAAAACACTAAAACAGAAAAATCAAACTTTTAAATAATTGAAATGATGCTGTTCACATGATTTCTTGGAATTCCAGTGAAAATAATCAGGAGAAAGTTTTTAATTTTTATTGAAAATTTTGATGTTTCTTGTAAAATAAAAGTGCTTATTTTTAAATAGCCATTTCCCTTCAGTATTTACCATTCAGCCAGTTTTCTATATCTAGAATAAATATTGCAAGATCTGGACTTGCTCTTACCAAAGCACACATTATTTTAAGATTATATGTATTGTGCATGCATTTCCCCAGCAAACTAACAAATGCCTTCAGTGCCAGATTATTATGTTTTTTTAGCACTGTATCCATAGCCCTTAAGATACACAAATACATAATAATAAATATATAACATTAAGAACCAACTATGTGCCACACATCCTTTTAAGGACTTAATGTATTTTAGATCATACTTGTGCTCAGATGCTATTATTATACCAGTATCACAAATGAATAAATGGAAGAAGTTCTATAAGTTGCCCAGATTTAAACAACTGGAGAGGCTGACAATCTAAATTAGGGAGTCTACACTTCTCAAAACACTATGCTATAGGGCTTTGAATATAAATAAATCCATAATAAATATTTCTAGGTGCACCACTACATGCAGCCTTGATATGAATGTAGAATGTAGTCAAACAGTAGATCTCAGTCACATAGTAGAAGGAGGAAGATTATGACTAATAACTAACCCAAACAGTTGATCTTGAGATAGGAGTTTGTTATGCATATAATATCTCCTAGCTCTTTGGGGGGTTACAACTGACTTTTGGGGAGTAGAATATTATACCTAGTGATGTATAAAATTTTAAAATCCTGGAGCTCCTGGTTGGCTCAGTCAGTTAAGCATCCAACTCTTTGTTTTGGCTCAAATCATGATCTCATGATTGTGGAATAGAACCCATGTCAGGCTCTGTGCAGAGCATGGAGACTGCTTGGGATTCTTTCTCTCCCTTTCTCTCTGTCCCTCCCCAGTTCATGAGCGTGCTCTCTCTCTCTCTCTCTCTCTCTCTCTCTCAAAATAAATAAATAAACATTTAAAAAGCATTTTAAATCCCATCAGCAATTGAAAGACAAACCAGTTCTCTGGAGGTGAAATCACTAGGACTCCCTGTGGTTCTATCAGATGGATGAGGGTGAGGAATGATAACCAAGGAATTAATTAAATATGTAAATAAGAAGGGGAAACAATTAAGTTGCAAGATTGAATATTTAACTCAGGTTAAATAAAGCTTTACATTAGAATCATTTGTAAGTACAATAGCCTCACTAAATTTGGTTGGTGTGAACACATCTTGAAGCATTAAATTAGAAGTTTCCTAGTAGACTCTTATTGTCCACTTGCTAAATATTCATTTAGAGTGACTTCCTTAATACCATTCATTCAACATTAGAGAAATGCCATTGCATATAACATTTGCTTAAACATGGGGCACCTCGGTGGCTCAGTTGGTCAAGCATCCAACTTCAGCTCAGGTCATGATCTGAAGGCTCCTGAGTTCTTTCTGCTGTCAGCACAGAGCCTGCTTGGATCCTTGGTCTCTACCCCTCTACCCCTCCCCCACAAACGTGCATTCTCTCCCTCCCTCCCTCTCTCCCTCTCAAAAATAAATAAACATTAAAAAAACATTGTAAACTTAAGATTCATAATTAAAAGAAAATTTAATGTTTATTTTAGAGAAAGGGAGTGTGAGCAGGGGAAGGACAGAGAGAAAGGGAGACATAGAATCTGAAGCCGGCTCCAGGCTCCGAGCTGTCAGCACAAAGCCGGACTTGGGGCTGAAACTCATAAACAATGAGATCAAGACCTGAGTCAAAGTTGGACACTTAACTAACTGAGCCACCCAAGGGCCCCAAAATTCATAATTTTTAAATTACTCTCAAGCCACGTGAAATAATGCTACTCTTCTTAAGGTGTGAATCTTGCTAAGTTCTCTATTGCGATACGTGAAATGAGTGACCAACAGGAACACAGTTGCTGCTATCATTTACTTAGTCTTTTCTATATGTGAACCCTAAGCTTCTTTTGATCGACTTGTACTGAGTTCTTCAAATCCTTTAATAGGCATAATCTCATCCCATACATTGTACACACTGACAGCCAAAAAATCATATAATATTCAGAAATTTTATATATGTTTTCAAAAGCAGGTGCATGTATAGATTATACTCAGAAACCCAAGATCTGTTCATGCTAACTAGATTCCAAAACATGTTAGTTTTTCCAAATAATTGCACCATCTGACATTCAAACAAGTAAGATAATGGGTCATGATGCTGCCGCACATGCATATGTAATTGAATGCATGTTTTAAAGAACATGCTATAGAATATGTAATTTTAAATTAGAACCCCCAAACACCTATTTACTAATAATCAGATTCTGTGTTTGTTTTTATATGAATAGGGAAGGTCAAAAGGAGGCCATGGAGATAAAATATTTTGATTTATATATTTCATATACAGAAAATTGTTTGAATATTAACAATGGTTTTCATTTGTGAGGTTCATAAAAAATGGATATGGCCAAAGCACCTGGTCAAGTACATGCTTTAAGCTAATGATGCAGCATTCATATGTCCATGAAATAAATCATGGATGGTTAACTGCTAGAGAGTTTAATAAACACATACAAAATCATTTCATGCTACATATTTCAATAATGCCCTATGTTGATGAGATTGCATATTTATTTTTTACCTGGAATAAAATTTGCAGCCAGTTTAGAAGGTGACAAGGTAAAAAGGTAAATGGAGAGCTTGAGGAACTTTGTTGGCCAGATATTCTGGCAGGACCAAATCCCGGCAAACTTAGGGGATATATGAAATTTAACCAGCATGCTTTCTCTTGCTAACTTTCTGCCTCCAAGACACTCCCTTTAATTGTCCTCCTTTGTTTGTTTTATCTGAGCTTATTTTTTTACTCTCTCCTGAAGTGATCTCATCCAAAAGCTTGACTAAACACTGATAACTATTAAACAGCTATCTCCAGCCTAACTGCTACCCTCAGGTCAAATTTGAAATCCAAGTCACTTTTTTTAACAAATTCAATTGAATGGCATAGAGATCTAAAGTGATCAGCTCTGAAACAGTATTGATCAATCTTTATTAAAATGGAATAGACACTTATACAATTGATTGTTCAATCCAACCCTTTCAGTTAGATTTACCAAAGAACATCTCTGATCTAAGAACCCATTACATTCCATCTCTCTGCATATCCTTCCATCTATACCTTCTAAATGTATATTTTCATCAATTCTCTTTGTCCTTTTACTACTCACCTAGTCCATGCCACCATTATATCCTACTGTATGCTACAAGGTTGACCAACTATTTAGCTTATATTCAGATGTTATAGCCCACTGACTAGTGTCCGTCAGATTGACTGATGACTTTTCTGATTCACAGGTGTCAAGGGCTATAGAAGGTATTAAATGTTTTGAATCCCATCCCTGTTTAATTATATTCCCTGATTCTTCTCTCATTGTGTCAAAACTATGTTCTACATCATTGATGAAGGCATCATCTATATAAATCAAATAATGGCATATATCACTCTTGTGCTTATAATCCAACAAAGCTTCCCCTGGCTTGTAGAATCAACCCCCAACTCCAAGCTTTGGTTCAAAAGCTCTGTGTAATGGAGTACTGCCGACATTATAAATCTCATCTCTTACTATCCTTCCGTCATTTGCAGTGCTCCAGGTACAATAACCTCCTTTCTATGCCTGGAATACTTCCAAGTCTTACTCACCTTACACTGATCCCCCTGCTGCCATGACCATTCTCTCCTTTTTGTCTAGCTCCCTCTCATCCTCCAGGTCTTAGCTTAATGTCACCTCCCTCAGAAAAGCCCCCTATTCTACAACGGCTTTCCCCAATCAACCATTATTTGATTATTTTCTTTATGTTTTAAGTTCTGTTATAGCTATTTATTTGCCATTTTTTATTTGTATCTTCTCTTGAAGTATAGTTCGACTAGGACATGCATCTTTATTTCTGCTATATCCCTATACCTAGTGCTTAGAATATACTAAATGGTAAACAAATATTTGCTGAATATTTGTCAGTGATTCTCAACTGAGGAGTATGTTTTGCAATAAATTCATTTACCAGGTATCTCCTGAGCTCTCACTATGTGAACAGTATTTTGCTAGGTGTTGGGTAACTGAAATGAAAGCAAAGCCCCTGCCCTCAAGGCTCTCATAGTTTAAAGGGAACTTCAGACTATTGTTACCAGGCAGTTACAGCACTGTTACAGAATTGCTAGTTAGGGGTAAGTACAGGTGCACTGGGAAGAAAGTCAAACTAAATCTGAAAGCTAATGGACTGGGACAGCAGGGAAAAGAAAGAAACGTATGAGGTGGTCCCTGCTATAAGTCTTGATGAGCAGATAGGAATGGCTCTAATGGTATCATTTCTCCTCTGACCACAAGGTACTTCCACCACAAGCAGTTTGACTGAGGAATCTAAAGTCAAGCAGGGCTTTGTGACACACTGACCATGCTGTTAAGCAGCAGCCCTCTTTGTCAAAGTAAGGAGCCAGCTCTGCTAATGATACCTACCACACTGGAGAAACCCCGGTTTGAGTATGTCATAGGCCACTGTTGGCTTAGGTGTCTCTCTTCCTGTTAGACTGTGACAAGTTTAAGATAGCTCAGCACACAGAAGGAAGTAGAGGAAGTGCAGTTTGGGTAGGTAGGAGGGAAGGGAGCAGGAGGGGAGGAAGAGAGGGATGAAGCTAGGAAAGAAAAGGAACAGGTACAGCAAATTTATGTTATAAGGAGTTAACAAAATCGGGAGAGAGATTTTCAGTGTTTGTGTTATTTTCTATCAAGTATGTCCAGTGGTTGGCAACTTTTGCAACAATTTTAAAATCTGTGTAAAATAGAGAAAATTGCCCAGATTTGTGACTTCTTTTGTTTTTTTTTCCCCATAGCATTTTTGATGCAAACATAAAGCCTTATAAACTGGCAGACAATGCAACAAGGCTGAATGGAAACTGGCTGGCTTCAACTTTATTATTTGAGGTCAAAAAGAAATGAGGCTTGAAATAGCAGCCAGCAGGTCTGAACTCACCAGGAATCAAATGAATCAGATTTGGTATGAGCTGAATTGTTTGGTTTTGTTAGTTCTTTTTACAAAAAAAAAAAAATAGAAAGAAAGAAAGAAAGGGAAAGAAAGAAACAAAAATATAAACAAAACAACCCACAAAACAGTTTTAGAGCAGAGATTGTATATTGCTTTTCCCCCCAGTCTTATAATTGTCTTGAAATCAGTTATGGCCATTTTATCATTCTGCTCTGGGTTAAATTTCAGGCTGCATTTGACCAACCATATTAGAAATGCATCAATAAATATATTGATTATATATGATATTTTCTACAGTTGTTTCAGGACTGTTTTTTAGAGAATGCCAGAGAGCCTTATTTTGGCACCAGGAAACACACACACATGTGTGCATACATGCACACATGCATGCATACATATATACACATATGTATGTGCACATGTGTGTATACACAAATAATCTTATTGACATGTGTAAATAACATTTAATGAGCATTATTTAAAAGGTCCACCTCTTTTTCCCAGACTTGCTCAAAGTATTTGTTGCTAATGCCTCTCACAAGAAAATGTCTACTGTTGGATCAAAGGTCTCTATGCACAACGCTGCATCATGAGTGATGCACACTTCAGTTGATATGGCTCAATTTCTTTGCTTCCTAAGCATAAACTTGCAGGTAGGATTTTTTGCCTCCTTCTTGCTGTATGCTTTGTTTACTAGCCATACTAATTTCCTATGCAGTGTTGGTAGTTCCTCTTTCAACTCCTCCTTTTAGACAAAATGCCTACATAAGCCAATAGCTGTCCATTGTTCAATTTACTTTTTCAAGGTGTGTTCTAGCTTATATATATTCCATTTTTTCTACTTGCCTCATTTTACATCACTATGCCCCACATCACCACCACCTGGTCAGTTTGGTTAACTGATTGTCTGATTCATTTATTCCTGTTGAACACTTGTCAAAATGATGTTTGTTTTGTTCTAAATTTGCATTTGATAATTTTTACAGTATACTCTTCAAAAATATGATAGTCCTTTTATTCTGGAAATATTCTCTAGTATAATTTGAGATAGAATAAAACTAGCTGTATTCTTTTGTTGTGAAGGAACCCAGGTTCTACTCTAGAAATTATAATTACTTTCCAACCCTTCATTTTGGTAAGAAACTGTATGTTATATTTTTGTCAGTCTACAGACTGGCTACTTAGCTAACAACATGTGGCTCTCCTGATGCCATTGGGAAATTTTTTGTCTCTCAGGACATATCTGATTATATGTAGCTGAGGCAGCAGAGTTCCATGTCAGCTTTCTAATCTGGACTACAATAAGGCTGATGACTTCATACAGTGTGTAGCTGGCAGTCTCTTTAGTCTCTTTCAAACTGGTAGTTAATATATCACTTATTCTACTGAGTAATTAATTGAATGATACTCTTTATGTCACAATACATAGTACAGATGGCATGAAACCATGTCTGCATAAGTGTCCCTAATTCTTACTACAAATAGCAATATTAGTGTCTCAATAATCGTTAAATGCCAGAGTTTTTCCACTAAAAATGGAGGACTCTCCTTGCATGAACAGAGCAATTCCCGCTTTGACTCATATTTCTCTTTCTCTCCATGGATCTCAGGCTTGTTAAACAAACAAACAAACAGACAAACAGCAAATTAAAGTGTCTTAGAGAGTAGACATTATAGAATGCCATGGCCTGCATGTTGCATCCTCTGATGATCTGTTTCTTTCAAAATAAATGGCAGTGTATTAATGGTGATATGCTAAATTTTTATACAAAGATTATTTTTATCACCATCAGGAATGGGATTGAGTTTGTGCTGTTTTTCTAGGTAGAGGAGATGAGTTTTTCCAGTTTTTCCATAATCCAGCACATTATCCCATGCACTGGCAGAAACATTAGTTGGGAATATGAGTGCAGCCTGTGTCTGTGAAACAGAATGTAGTTTAACAGGAAACACAGTCCATAGTTCTCTGGACCATTGTATGTTCTTGATGTGCACTGTAGCAAGTATCACAGTGTTTCAAGATGGGAGAAAGTTTAGAAACCATCAAACTTAAAATTCTTTAAAACATTTAGTTAAAACTATGTTTGAGGTGCAGAAGTATCCTGAATAAAACCCAGCATGGTGATTTGACTGAAAGGGGGAAAAAGTGAGAATAATGCTCTTCATGTGTTTTAAGCTTCAGCTAACTCAATTCAAAAATTTACAATAGTTACTCCATTTTTATTATGTGTGAAAAGTTTTCATTGAATCACTTATCGTTGGTTTCTGTAATTATATAGATATAAATGAAATAATTTAAAAAGTCTTACAATTATAAAAGGCTAATGTGGCCTTATATAGATTTATCTTTCCAAAGACTAGACTCTGTGTAGTGTTGCTTCTCTTTATCAGCAACACTAGAAATAATATCTGACAGGTACCACTACTCTTTTGTAACACATCATTTTTTTGTAACATCTCTGAAAACCAAATGTCACTGCCTGACATATGAAGTCTGCAAGTGTTAATAGTGAAAGCATTTTTCAAGCATCTGGTTTTTTTGTTGTTTTCTAAAACACCTGATTAGTATACCTTCTGTGGTAGACAGGAAAGAAGTGTCTCCCTCACTTAACAAATCTAGGAACATTAAATAAATGATGAGTGACTATTTTTATATTCATTGAACAATTCTTGAATTATAGACTTCAAGAATCTTTAGAGTTCATGGGTTGAATAAATATTGTTATGTATGTGAATGAAAAACATATCTGGTCAAGTTCTTTACAGGGATAGAAATTTTCAAATGAGTGAAATAAAATATTACCACATTTTCATATATGGATGGTGTTCACTACAGGGCCTGTGCCATTTTTTTTTGTGTTTGATTTACTACAACAAAAATAATCCTGACTCCTTAATAAATGTTTGAACTGAAAATTTGATTCCTAAAGGTGTTATATAACTTGGGTAAATTTTATTTTCCTCATCAGTAAAAGCAAATAATTAATAGCATCTATGTCACAGCCTTGTTTTGACAATGAAATGAAGTAATTCCTACAGGTGCTTAGTATGGTGCTTGGCACATAATAAGCATCCAGTAAGTAGTAGCTCTTTGTTATATTTAGATTCAAGTAAGAGAGATTGTTTTATACATTTTTTAGGAGAGTATTTTTAACAATGACACAAACTGTCCTGTGGAAATATTTAGGCTTTGAATTCAGTATTTATTGAAATTTTGTGGATGGGATTCTTGGAAAGTTTGGCCTAGATGAGTATTTCCCATATTTGGTTCAGAAAAGAATTTCTGGTGGAAACTTTAAGCTACAAATACTAGAGTGCTTGCTATTCGAAACTTACTCTATCAGATTCACTAGGACAGAGGCCCGAAAATATGGATTTTTACCACCCTCTCCAGATGGTTCACTTTTGTGATTGAGAACTTGTCGAGATAACTTTTTAAAAACTATACTATTTAAATATTCTGCAAATCAATGTCTAAATCTAAAGAGGTGGTTTTTATAATAAATGGAGCCATGCACAGGGATCGTATTTGACAGATATGCCCCAAATCACAAATATGTATATATAAATGAATAATAATTTATGCTAATGAGACCGGTTGCGTGAGTGCCACTGAGATCATTGGAGGATGCTTTTTAGAGCTTCTAAAATATAAGTACCTGATGGCATACATCATCAAGATCTCCTTGTAATTACTGACTCATCACTTTTCAAGCTGATGATCTCCAGAACACTGTTCTGCAAAATCTTACTAAGAAGCCACATAATGACATCTTTATTCAAATAAACTTGAGAAACATGGGGCAGCTGGGTAGCTCAATCGGTTAAGCATCTGGCTTCGGCTCAGGTCCTGATCTCATGTTCGTGGGTTCGACCCTGCGTCGGGCTCTGTGCTGACAGCTAGCTCAGAGCCTGGAGCTTGTCTTCAGATTCTGTGTCTCTCTCTCACTGAACCTCCCCTGCTCGCGCTGTCTTTCTCTGTCTCTCAAAAATAAATAAAAAACATTAATTAAAAAATTAAAAAAAAAAAAGAAAGAAGCCATTGTCTTCAGTCTAGTACTTCTCTACCCCATGACTTCTCAAAGTATTCAAAATGTCGGTGTGGACTTGGAATCCCTAGGACAGGGGTGTAATCAGGCATATCACAAGCTATTTAGATTCTGAGTTCTTTATGGAATGTATACCAATTGGCATTGTTTAAAAATGTTTTTCAGAAGAGCTTGGAAAATGGTATGACTTCAGTCATTATGTTCCAAGTATAAATTTTAAATGTTGAATAGTTTGAGATAGAGACTGATTCAGTAGTCATTTAATCTTGCAAAAGAAATGCATTATGAGACTATGTTTGAGCTTCTGAACCTATTCTGGATTTCAGTATAAATATCTTCAACTTTGTTTTGAAAATAGAGTTTCTTATAATAAATTATAACCCAAAGAGTTATTATTCCACGATTTTTATTCAAATTTCTGAAACATTGATAGAGAAACTAGTCTTTTGTTATCCCTAAAAAGAAACACATGGAGAGTTATATCAACTGCTTTTAGGAAGGCAAATGATTGGTTTATACTGTAACTCATAGTCCAGTGACTAGCTCAGTAAACCCATGAAGTAGAAAACAGTCATAATATTAACTAAAAATGTTAAATCAATCCATTTCACTTCTCCAGAGAACCCAGGATGCCATACTAAAGAGCATGCAGGCTTGGCAGGGTATTTTTTTGTGTTAATAAAGTAAAGATTACAGATGTCTCCATTAATTTGAGTGTCTCAGTCTTACCACATGACAAAAATACATGAACCTTAATCTTTTTAGATGCATAATGTCCATATCCAGGACCACTGTTATAGGCCCAATAACTTTCTCTTGTAACTGTGGAATAAAATACAGTGTGATTTCATGTACACAACTTTTGTCAGAAGAAATGGGAGTGTGGGGTTAGTATTTTATTAAAAAATAAAGTGCTCTTATAATTTACTTTAAGGTAGAATGAACACAACGTCATCCTTCACTGATCATATGGAGTGATGCAAAACAAAGAAGTAAAAAGGACAGAGAACATTAAGCTTATGCTTTCTAATCACCTTACTTGTTCAATTATCAGCTGCCCATGCTTGCAAATAACTTCTAGGTTACCAGCACTGCCTTGTCATTTCAACAGAGAGAGGCTGCATCTATATGCATTTACAGCTTTTATTATCGCTTTTTTTTTAATATGGGAGGATATGAACAAAGCTACAAAGTTCAAGTCTCTCTCCATTGTGCAGACTAATAGAGATCATTGGTTAGATCCCTGACAGAGAATTAAAACATTCCTAGAAGGTAGATAGGAAGCCAGGGTGTAACTGAAAAGTTGCTGGGTACTAAATCACTGGGGATACAGTGTGAAATTGGGCAAGGTATTTCTATTCCCACTTTAACTTCTGCAGAAAGTGGTCAGTTAAGTGGGGCTAAATGGATTGTAGCTGTTCACTTAGCCTGTGAATCCTTGTAGTTTTGGGATCAAGCTTGCCACGTATTATGAAGGAGGTTGTTTGGTCATGCTAATAATTGAGGAAGTATTCTTATTATCATATAATTTCTGCTAAAAATATTTGAATACTTCTATGATGCCATTCAGCTTTCAAATCCTGCAGAGCCACTGTTGAAGGCTGCAAACATTCTTGTTTCTGCAATGGCCAGAAAACCCAAGGGTGGGTGATTCCGTAGCTCAAGCACCAGAAGCAGATTTGGCCCGAGGCTCATGAGCTTTATACTTTGCATTCCTCTCTTGCCTGGTCCTATCCAAGAACTTGCACCTAAATTTATAGTTTTAAGTTTTAAAATTATTTTTTTGGCAAAAGAGATCCCACAGGTTGTATGAACTTCACATGTTAAAACAAACCTGGACCCATCGTTTCTTGATCTTTTCTTTATCTCTACCATTACATATAATCAATCTAGTCTCTCAGGCAATGGGACAAATGACAGCCTTATTATTTCTGAAACTACTACAACCCATGACATTACAGTCTCAAGCTGTAAACGATTTTTTTCTTGACACATTAATATTAAAATAAAGCCTCTCAAGTTCATTTCATTCTAGGAAAGTGTAGGGATCCATTCTTCTATTTGTTTACTCAGGGAACCTTTATCAATAACCATGTTGCAACATGATTTGAAGCATATATAGAGATATTCTTATGAATAAGAAAAAATTCAGCTCCTCAGTGTGCTCACCAGCTCTGTACTGGGAATTGGTAAGATATTTAGTGAAATTCTCAAGTATAAAGTAATTTAAAAATAGCTTATGTGCATCATGTTTTGTGAGGTGTTGCCATTTTATGTACATATCTCATTTGAATCATTTGATTATACTTAAGTATAATACATATTATGTTATCAAAATGGTAACTTATTAAGTAAAACAAGATGTTAATGAAAGGATTAAGGCATATTGGAGCTATGTTTTACAAATCTAACAGTCCTTTTATACTCAAGAATTAATTACTTGAATATAAGTTGAGTGCACCCTGAAAAAAAATTAATTTCCTGAGCTCTCACTTGGAAAAGAAGATACTAAATTTAGATCATATTCCACTTACTTACAACCTACTAAAACTGCATAAAGAATAAAAAGTACTTCAAAGTTTCTAATTAGTGCCCAGGCATTGTCTTTCTCCAAAGGACACATTCCATTAATGTATTTGGGAAGGAGAATGTTAGGCCCCTGCCTCCTTCACCACTCCATACCTCCCTGAAGGGTACTTCTTTATGTTACAAATACTTAATGACTTCCTGCTAAGCATCAGACATTGCAGGAAGTGCTGGGGAATCAAGAGGGAGCAAACTATTCTTCTGGATAAATTATATAATCACCAACAGGGCTTACTGTTGAAGTACTGTGAATGAAAAGTGCAAGTTTTCAGATTTGATTGAAGAGTCTCATCCTCTGGGTATACAGGAACCTTTTTTGTGCAAGTAATATTTAAAGTAAAAACAGGGGGTACTTGGGTGGCTCAGTCTGTTGAGTGTCTGACTATTGATTTGGGCGCAGGCCATGATCTCACAGTTTATGGGATAGAGCCCCTCATCAGGTTCCACGCTGATAGCATGGAGCCTGCTTGGAATTCTCTCCCTCTCTCTCTTTGCCCCTCCCTACTATCTCTCTCTCTACCTCTCT
Source organism: Suricata suricatta (assembly GCF_006229205.1). Classification (NCBI taxonomy): domain Eukaryota; kingdom Metazoa; phylum Chordata; class Mammalia; order Carnivora; family Herpestidae; genus Suricata; species Suricata suricatta. Next base: position 57,857,264 of record NC_043712.1, read on the forward strand.
AAATGAATGAATGGATGAAATTAATGAATAAATGAATAAATAAATTAATAAATTAAGTGAAATCAGAATACTGACTTGAATATAGTCACTCCATTAAAATAAATAGGTTAAAAGGTTTTAGTTGCATCAGACTTTGCTAAAATATGTTGAAATATGAAAATAATTATTCTCAAAATACAGGATTATTTCCTAGATCAAAAAGAAAAACCTCCCAATGAAACCCTCTACACATGGAAACATATCCCAATGTCTATACTTGCTTCCCTCCCCCCACCCCTCCAAAATCCTTTTGCAATCCTCACTACCAGCATACCTCCTTCCTTCAGGAAGTCAGCAAAACAGAGTAACACCAGCAATGCACTTACCAAAGTCTAAAAGTTATTAAGCCAGAAGCAGTATTACAGTCTTCAAGGAAGGAAGGCAATGTTTCTACACTCTGTCTAACACAGCAATTCGAGCTTGGTTTGGTCACCGTGAATCTGGCTGTAGGTAAAGTCTAGGCACGGCATGAGACAGAGATATATCATTTCATAAATATAACCTCCTAAGAATAACACTGATCCTTGAGCTCATCAGAGTTTCAAAATTTTTTTAATGTTTATTTTTGAGAGAGAGAGACAGAGTGCAAGTAATGGAGGGGCAGAGATAGAGAGAGACATAGAATTCAAAGCAGACTCCAGGGTCCAAACTGTTAACATAGGGACAGAGGCAGGTTTTGAATTCATGAACCATGCGATCATGACCTGAGCCAAATTCGGACACTCAGCCAACTGAGCCACCCGGGTATCCCTAGCTCAGCAGAGTTTCAATTCAAATGCAGGGAGAAAATGATTCCCTAAAAGTCCCATAATCAGCACAGGGGTGTCCAGGCAGAATAGAGGCATGTTTTATATAGTCATTAACCTTTTAGATTGTGCCCAAGACATTTAAAACTGGGAGTCATGTAAAGCCACCCCCTCCAATGCCAACCACCTAACTAGCCATAGAATAATGAAACAAAAACTTTACATTAATTTTCACTTGTATTTTGGATATATTCACTTACATTCATTTATATTTGGATAATTCTTGATCGAGGGTGCCTTGTAGATTTTGTAGGCCAAAGGAAGGCAGGTCGGGCCTCTTTTATCCCCAATAACAAGTGATTAGGAGTTGCTCTTAACCTACATTTACATTGTGCATTGGGTTTGAAAAATGACAGTATCCCCACTGATGATGTGGTTAAGAAATATTTAGTTAAGAAACAATCAACTTACTCTTCTCTTTTTAGTCAAATATTTCAGGATGGAGTTCAACAATAGGACCAAATATACCCACTGAGGTTTTCTTTCTCCAACAAGTCCTGAATAGGATTCTCCCCTTGTGTAAGAGGGCTTTCCCAAGCTGAGCATTACAGACAATCCTTATCATTTTACAATTCAGCACATCCAGTGTTTCCTAATGCAGCTATCAAGTAACAGGGCCCACAAGCAAACAGAAACACACTCACCTCAGCTGTTTGACCATCAATACCCATCCTCTTGGGTACCCAAACCACTCTGCCAATACGGAGTGATCTGCATGAAACCCTACAGGCAGGGTGATTGGTGTGTGGTCTGCTTTTTTCGGTTTGCATTGACTAAGCATTGAATGGTAGTTTTCCTGCTTGAGAATAGAGTGTGGTGTACAGCTTTCCTGTTTGCTTTCTTAAAATGATCCTCACGATTTTACTCTACTTGCCTGAAACAGCCCATTCATGAAATACAGTGTGAACCTGGGAAAGAAATACACATGCTCCTACTCTGATTGAATTTTTTCTTCCCATAGTCTCTTGCTCCAAGTATCAGACCCTTTTGTGGTGAACACTAAGTCAATTGATACCTAATGAAAGCATATTGCCATAGAAAACTGAGGCTTTTTAAAGTTTTCCGTTCTTGGGCAGAATTCTTCAAAATGTGAAAAAATTGCTATATTGCTTTTTAATGTGTTTGGGAAATACTGGAAATTTCTTGGTGGTATCCTGGCAGTAATACTAAGAATTTTGTAGTATCATTCTGTGTCATCTCTGACACAGTTAGGGATCATGAGACGTAATTTACAACACTTTAAAGTCACATATCTTATAGGTAGTCTGAGAAATCTATTCAACTATTAATTCCATAAATTTAGGACTGGATTTTTAGATGTCACGGCTTCAGAAACATTCCTTTCCTCACTGTATTTTCTTGCTTTTAGTGCTATAGGAAGGACTGAATCAGAAAAAAAAAACCAACTGACTGAGTCTTTCAGCTTCCCCTGGTTTTCTGCCTTTACCTCAGAAAAACTCCATCAAAACTTACTATAATACTAGAAACTCCCCCAGGACAAGATTTTCCTCTTTTATAGTAAATACTATATATTTATTGTACCTTGTGTGTAGTCACTGCATTTTAAATATCCAATGAATTTGATCTGTGCATCAAATGGGGAGCCAGTGCCATGGAGACTTCCACACACATGAAGGGAAGGAGTGGGAGCTGAGACAGGGGGAGTTTGTCTCTTAACAGAGAGAAAAAAAACACACTTCTTTTTCCTCATCAAAAGTTTGTGATCCAAACACCAGCTAAAGCAAGTCAAGAGGTACAGAATATATTTGCTATGGTCTCGTGGATTTTGTCGGCTTTTAAGTTATCTCATTGGGAAGAAGATTCAACAGCCTTGATTTCCTCATAATTTCTTTTGCAATTTGATTAAGACTAAAATTCAATGTGATTTTAAGCCTGCACATTTATTCTCTTTCTTAAAAGCTTTTCATTTTGCCATTTGATGAATATTGGAAACAAGTGGATTATCTGGATAAAGAGAATTAGTTGAGGTTTGCATCAGTCAAGAGAGTAAAGCCACCAGAGGCTTTGAAGGGACTGCCTTACAATATAAATAGTCCTAATCTCCCACAAGCATTGACTTTCAAGAAAGAGAATTTTCTCAAGACTAGTGTTTTTAATCAGCTAGATCTGCAACAAGATGGAAAGTAATGCTGGTGATAACGGAAGCAGCCTGTGCAGGAGAAAAAGCAGCAAGCAGTCAGTGATCTGATTCATGAGAAATGTTCCAAGTTGGAGAGGAGAGGGAAATTAAGAAGTCTCTCCGATCCCCTAACTACTTCTACCTCTAAAACAGCCATCGGAAGACACCCTGCCTGAAGTGAAAATGTACCATTTGGACAGGAATGAGTTATTAGCTGGAGGAGGGCACCCAGCAAGATGTTAGAAATGTAGACAGAGCTCTAACAGTCCCAGTGTTTCCATTTTTTCATGCCAAAAGGATCAGTGCCAGATACAAAACAGGCGGAATTGCTCTAGCACGGATTTATAGACAGAAAGGAGACTGTGCGTGTGTTTTACCTGAGCCGGCAGGAGAGCAGTCAGAGCAGGTAAGGTTACAGCAATATGGGAAGAGAAATGGCTCCGGACACAGATTGTTGGAGTCCTAGCAACAGTGGCCTGAACCCTTGTTTCTATACCTTTTTTTTTCTTCCGGAATTAAAAGGAAAGTGCATCTGAAGTGCTTATCTCTCGTGAGGAGAGGGAAGATTTTTTTTTTTTTAGTTGCATACAATTAAAGGAAATAAATGCCTCTATAATAATTTCAGATATAGTTTTTTAAGTTTGTGTGATTTTTCAAATGTTTTCCTCAAGTGTTTGTACAAAGAAGAAAGAATTTTTAGTAGGAAAGAGGAATACATAAACAAAATTATTTCACATCTAGCATATAATTTGCCTCGAAAACTTCATGGTGCATACACATTTTGCCACACACCCTGGGGTGAAATTGTGACACCAGTACTGTTCTACCCAGGTCACCTGTTCACAGCTGTAAAATGCAATCTGATAGTCACTACTTTTGGCAATAGCCAAGGCATGTGTTGAGCTTACAGGAAGAAATTTGTATAACATCTCAATACAGAGTGTCTCTCATGCTCAAAAAAGATGCTCCCACTGCAGCCGCATGTCACATCTATAATCACTGCTAGAACTAGGACTCACTGCACAACCTGGACTCCTACCTGGAAGGGAGTGACCTGAAGGTTTCTGCTTTAGAGACATAGTCAAAAGATTTTATGAAATGATTTTTGGACAGCCATTATATTGATAACAAGAATGTACTGAGGGCTGTACTAAGCATGGAGAGAAGTTATTCACTAAATAAAATAAATGTTTTTTCCTCTGAGTGTAACACTTTTCTCTTTTACTCTTTGTCTGGTGAATTCCCACATTTTCTTCGAATCTTCTGACCTGGATAACTGGGTAGCCCACTCTATCTTTTGATTTTCCCTGCTGGACAGTATGTTCCATGAGGCCATATATGGCATCTGCATTTCTCTCCATGTATGCCCAGTGCCTAGAATGGGGTTTGACAGAATTCTTCAATACAGGGTTAAATACTAAATATTTTAGATTTTGTGGACCATGCAGTCTCTATTATCACTACTCAACTCAGTCATAGCAAAAAATAAATCACAGAAAATATTTTCTTAATGACTGTGGCTATATATTTTTAGGCTTATTTGTTGATTTTGAAAGAGAGAGCACGTGAGGAACAGAGAGAGAGAGGAGAGAGAGAGAGAGAGAGAGAGAGAGAGAGAGAGAGAGAGAAATGCCAAAGAGGCTCCACACCATAAGCACAGAGCCTGACATGGGACTTGATCCTAGGAATTGTGAGAACATAATCTGAGATAAGATCATGACCTGAGCCAGAACCAAGAGTTAGATACTCAATCACCTGAGCCACACAAGTGACTCAAATGTGGCTATATTTTAATAAAACCTCACTTATAAAAGCAAGCTATGGCTTAGATGTATCCCACAGTCTGTAGTTTGCTGACTCTGGCCTAACATGAAACCTGGCACAATATAGTGGCTCAGTAAGGCCTTTCAACAGTACAGGCTGAGTTGATCTGAGGGTAGGGAAAGAAGAAGATGGACTTGGGCTATTTGGTGATTGGATGAGTGGTGATTTGAAAAAAGAGGTGGAAAAGGAGAAGAGGACAAATCTAAGTTTCTGGTTTGTAAAGTTAGCCTTTCAAAAGAGGAGACATTTAAGTTATAAATAGTGGAACTGGGTATGTTAGACGTTGGGAGGGAGGGGAGAATGAGTTATATTGAGAGATACTTAATAGGAAAAAAATGTGATATATTCTATAACAATGGCTCTTGGACTTTAGTGTGCATCAGAATCAGCCAAAGAGCTTCTAGAAAACAGGTTCCTGGGTCTACCTGCAGAGTTTCTGATTTGGGGATTAGGGTGGGAAGGAAGGACAATAATTTGCATTTCAGCATGTTCCCAGACGATATTGTAGATGCGGGTCTGGAGACCACCCTTTGAGAACAACTGTCCTACAGATGTGCCAGGGTTATTGCGTGTCATCGGTATTGAGAGGGAATGAAATGGAAAAGGATCAGAGACAGGATATGAGCATATCAAAGATATAAAAGTGTGCACACTATTATCTTTCAATCAAAGATTTAGAGCCTTCTGAGACTAGAGAAAAACGTGTTTCATGTTCCCTGCAAGACATCTTTCTGTGATAAGGAGTCATGATATCATCCCTGTCCTCATTGCAACCTTGAGTCCCATAGTGTCTCTTTGGACCTCCTCATATGGTACCAAGGTCACTTAATCCAGTCCTATCTGACCCAGGTCACATTGTTTTTCCTCCATTTGTATGGTCTCCTTACAAAAGGCCCTCCCTATCGATTTTCAAAATCTGAGCCTTCTTTCCATCTGGTCTAGTGTTCCTGGCACATTCCTAGATTTCCTACTAGATTGGGAAGGCCACCTTCTCTAGTCAGAATAAAAAAGAGAGACATTTCTGTTAAACAACCCCATTCCCACTCATTAGCAAAAAGATAAAGAAAAAATTTGTAAAGATGTCAAACAACAGAAAGAGGAGGCCTCAAATCTCTGGAATGTCAATCCTGCAATTAATATTTATGTTAATATTAATTAATTTTAGGGAGATCTAAAGTTAAAATTAGGGAGACCTCTTAAGCGTAGACTGTCTTCCTTGTTTCATTTCTTTTCTTTCTTTGTTTCTTTCTATCTTTCTGTCTTTCTTTCTTTCTTTCTTTTCACCTTTTCTCCCCTTCTCTGCATTGTAACCACTTTTGGCTATTAAATTAACAATTACATTGATAGCTATTATTCATTGAATGCTTACATTAGCATGTCCTGCTAATGTACATTATCTTATTTTATTTTCACAATCACTACTAAGATAAGTCTTTGTATCTCCATTTCAGAGAGATTCAGGTAAGCTAATTAACTCCTCATGTTCAAATATTCAATGGACAACTGAGAGAGAATTTAATCCAGGACCTGAATGACATCAGAACCTATTCTCTTGACCAATCTTCAGCTTCCCAGATTTCCTTTCTCCACTCTGCATCATCAAAGAAAAATGCATAGATGTTGCATCTTTAAGGACTTTGCTGCTAATGTGTACATAGATATAGATAAGGTACAACAAGCTTAGGACGGTTTCAGCATTGAAACACTATATTAAAATTTTCAGGATACTGATCCACAACAGGATGCAATCTTATTGATAGAGAGGCTGAGTAGGAAGACTTCCTTCATTATTTATTGCCAAGGAAAGTGTCACCAAAACTTCCTCACCCTACTGTCTCATCATTACTGCTCTTGACAGGGTAACAATGGCATAAATGAAGATCTCCTTTTTAGAATTTTGCAAGGACTAAGGGGTAGTGAAGGGAAAACTGACTTTGGTTTGATGAGATGCCAGTCATACATATCTCTAAGTGGAGATGCCAATTACAAGGATAACTTTGAACACTTATATGCATGCTCATCCTATGTATTCATTAGCATTTGAGTGCTCTGAGTGATACTAATACTAAGCACCTCAGGAATCTTCCTCTACGAAAATATTAGGCAGAAACAGTCACAGCTCACCCCTTGCCATTAAGCAGGCATTGACTAGGTCTAGACAATGTGTTGTGAGGAGAGAGAGTGTGTGTCACTTATAAGTGACGTACTTAAGGCCCAGTAGATAACATTCTGTCTCTTACATTGAATTGGAAACCACATCACCCAAGTATTGCAAATGGCAAGATAAAAGTAGCCAGGATCCCCAAGTCACCTCATAGAGGAGAACCATCCTGGACCACCTTCAAATGTGGATAGACTCCCTAAGAGTGAAAATAACCTTGTTGGTGTTCTTACTGTGAATTATTTGTTACTGCAACAACATTATTTATGTAAACTATTGCAAGTATTTTACTAATACTAATTTATTCTGGACTGGGTCAAATGAAGGTTACTTTTGGTTTCCCAATATATCTTCACTCTTAGTTGGAAAAGATAATGGCTAAATCCAGAGCACAAAATAAAAACAAAAGGTAAGCAGAGAAAAAAAATTCAAGAAATACCATTCTGAGTAGACAATGCCTATGAATTCATACAGACAAATGCAAAGAACCTCGGTTTTAAATGAAATCTTATAACTCAAGAAAACTATGACTCTAACGGCTTAGAAAGAGTGTTGGATGATATAAGTCCTAAGGCTTGGAGAAGTATTTATTACATTGCTTACTAAATGGCTTTCTTATTTTAAAGACATGAGGAAGAAGCATGGCAACATTAGAAGAAAGGAAAAAAGCAATAATGATGGAAATTTTGAGGAAGAAAAGTGGCTTGAAGATTTGTCATACATAAAATATAAAAGGAAGAGCATTTAAACCAGATTTTTCCATGAAATATACACAGCACAGGCTTTCAAAGAACAAATAAAGGCATGTAAGCTGAAGAGGATAGACTAAGGTAGAGTGCATTTTAACCATTAATCCTGGGAGTGACAGAGATCTGAACAACTGTAGTTAAGTGTGGATCATAAATAACGTGTTACCATCTCTGGAGAAAAGACAAATGGCGTGCTCACCAGTAAGAAATTTAGGAGAATTTGTGGATGAAAACTTTCCAACCTAAGGGACAAGGACAAAAGAAGTCCATATATAAATAGCTGGCAACCCCATTCTGTCTCCTATTCCATTCCTCCTGTATTACCATTATCCTGTGGGTATATCTGTATGTGTATATGCAAACATGCACTCACATATTCACTCACACACACAAACTCCTGCTGCCAACGGATCTAAAGCAATTGATCATTTATGATTAGTGGGTGTTTTATCGTAAAGAGAAGTTCTGAGTGTAGAGGTGGGTAAGAGTGTTAAGTCTCCTCCTATAATTCAGTTACATGAAAATGAGGCTTTAACAGAAAGAATTTGGTAACATATGCAAATGTTTATTGATAAACAAGCATACAGCTTATTCATAAGCTCCCTTTAGTGGTTTGATCCTACCTGTATGAAAGATTTAATTGAGATAAATGCAAAAAAAATGTTACTAGCAGAATTCAGTGTGGTGACAAGCATGCTCAGAATTAGTGAGTAATCACCAGACCATTTCAGATTCTGGCTTCAGATCCCTTCCAAAATATATAGGTAATCTGGTCTCTGTATTCCTACACCCCACTCCTATAAGGATACGGAAGTCTGCACAGTATTGCTTACCCTTTTATCAGTAACAAAAAAACATAATTTATAATATACAATATGCTAATCTGCTGCTAATTAGACATAAGAATATTAGCAGTAAGTATAGGGGAGTGCATGTCTTTGGAGTGTGGGCTTCTGGTTATACAAATAACAATGCTGGGGAGCCTGGGTGGCTCAGTCAGTTGAGCTTCCAGTCAGCTCAGGTCATGATCTTGTGGTTCATGGCTTCGAGTCCCACGTCAGGCTCTGTGCTGACAGCTAGCTCAGAGCCTGGAGCCTGTCTCTGGATCCTGTGACTCCCTCTCTCTCTGACCCTCCCCTGCTCACACTGTCTCTCTCTCTCTCTCTCTCTCTCTCTCTCTCTCTCTCTCTCTCAAAAATAAATAAAACATTAAAATAAAATTTAAAGAAAACAATGCTATTTATCCCTGGAATATTTTCTTTCCATTAGGCCAACTGACCTCCCATAGAGTGTAGATTAAACTAACACAAAATAGACATGTATATCACACTGCCTGTAAAAAAATACTTTCAAGGATAATAAGCACAATATAAAATTTTCAATCCATGGGGATAGATAAGCTATATATTTCAGGACAAAATAAGGAAAGGAAAATAATTATCACATACTGAAATATATACATATATACCTGTGTGTGTGTGTGTGTGTGTGTGTGTGAGAGAGAGAGAGAGAGAGAGAGAGAGAGAGAGAGAGAGAGAGAGAGAGAGAACATTTAAACCACCAACTTCAAAGTCTGTTCAATGACTTGAATTCTTTTGGTAAATGATAACCCTATTGAAGTTAGGTAAGACCGCAAATAAGACTTGTTTGTTTTGTTTTGTTTTGTTTTGTTTTGTTTTGTTTTGTTTGGCAATGGAAGATAGACTGGGAGAGTAAAAATAAATCCCCTCAATCCAAGATTGTTTGCCTAGTATGAGAGCTTTTTGTGGCATAGTGCTTAAGTATGTGACCTCCAGAGTCAGGCCATCTGGTTCAAACCTTTCTTCTGTCACTTATTAAGGATGTCATTAAGCATACTGTGTAACTATAACTTATTGTCTCAGAATGGGGATGATAACTCTTAGGGGTGCTGGGAAGATTAAGTAAGATTAGAGATAAATAAATAAGATTAAATAAATAGCATGCTTATATACCTAGAAGAATCTGAAAACATAGTAAGTAGTGTATTACCTGTTACTATTTTTTATAATTGATATTTTTATTATAGCTTTAGCATCCAAATGCTGTATACTTACTTGCATTACAGATATGATTTGAGAAATATCAAGATAATAATAACTGTTTCATAGAATTTTGTGTTGATTAAATGATATAATATCCCTTAAGCCCTGTAATATAGAGTGGCCCACTAAGTGATAATAGTAATGATGATTCAGTGATGATGATGAGTAAAGTTTCACACAGAACTGTTTCAGTGTTTTTGTAGTTGTTAGGTCTAATCTCTGGAAATTCAGTGCATCCCAGCCATATAACATACTTTTTTAAATGGCAATGTCCTAGAGAAAAGCACAAAAACTCTAGACCCTGAATATCTACAGAGGTTCTGCCTTGGGAACCTGCATGCTCTCCTCTGTGTCCCCCACCCCTCATGTACCAGAAAGAACCCTGGGTGGAGTGAAGGTGAAGGAATATGCATCCATCACTGGGGGCAGGTGGTAAGGGGGTGGCGGCGGGGGGAGAGTGTAGATCCTGCTCTTCAGCGTTAAGAATGGTTAAAGCCTCAAAGAGCTGAAAGTAAGAAATGTAAAAGTTTAAACTCCAAAATGGTACTGACACTCAAGCAGAGCCACATCAATTTCACTTTTGTCAAATGGATTTGAAAAGCTAAACCAATAATCCTGTGGACATTTTCAGTGTGTAGCTCTTTCATTTAGTATGTTTAATCCACTCTCCTAGATCATTATACAAGTGTTTTGTTTTGTGTCATGGGAAATTCTGATCTTAGCTGATGAAGTACCCCGTCACCTGTAATCTTGTGAGAGCCACAAATGACGGTAATTGCAATTTATGAAGTAACCTAGAATGAAAAACACAATATGCTGAGTTTGAGCTAAGGTAGTTGTATTTTTACTTCAGATCAGCAGAAAATTTAAAAAAGTAACATAGTTTGAACATCATTTCCAATTTCGTTTTTTCAATTTTATTAACTACAGTCATTAAGAAATTGCTGAAGAAAAGATAAGAGCTCTGCAAGTTGACTTAGTGAATCTGCATAGAAAGAGCATAAACAATGTACAGTCAGTAAAAAGTTATGAAAGAGGCAAAGAAAGCTTAATATATTGGAAACAATATGGAATTGGCATTAAAGAATTCTGAAGTTTCATAAGGTCACCTTTAAAGATTTGGGTGACCTTGAACTACTCACTTCTCTCATGGCCCCTTTTCCCTCATTAATTAAATTTGAGACTCTAAATGAGTTATGACTAAAAAAACCTATCATTCCGAAAATTCTGTAAATGTAGAATATGTAAGCAATTATCATACTTCAATGCGAATAAATTATTACATGTATTACCTGAATCTGTGGGCAATATGTGTTTTCTTTAAACGTCTTAAACAGATTTCTTTCTCTGAAGTCTTCATTGTAGTTTCTGTCCTGCCGAGTCATCTCTTCCCCTCCCTGGTGTCCTGGGATTCTCTTCCCGTATCTCACACATGTCACCAGGAAGCCAGCAATTAGTTTGTTTCACAGCTATTATAAGCTCTTGCAGCTCAGGAATCCTGTCTAATTTACCTGTTTTTCAAGTGCTTAGGAAAGTGCCTGGCATTTAGTGTGCAGTGATAGAATAAACAAAGGAATGACTAAGTGACTGTGTAACTGAATGAATGGTTTGGTATCAATGAGGCAGAAAGTAGACACTGAGTACCAAATCTTTCAATGCAATTCACTGATAAAACTTATCTTTAAGCTCCTATTTCATGAGGCCCTCACAAGATACTACCCAAAATGGTTCTCACAACACTTGTTTTGGCTGACAGCAGTGACATTCTGTGAAAATGACAGTGGGCTTGAGTATCTTTAGAAATAACTCTTTTGCAAATCTAATTACCATCAGACAGCCTTCACAAAACACCTACCTGAGTAGCAATGGAGCGTATATATAAGCCAAGACTTCATAATCCATCTTGGGGATTGGCACACCATGGTCCATTGGCCAAATGGGCCTCACCACCTGCTTCTGTACAGTCTATGAGCTAAGAATGTTTTTTTTTTACATTTTTTAATGTTTGAGGAAAAATTTTTGAAGAATAATATTTCATGACACACGAACACTATATGAATTTCAAACCTCAATACCCATAAATTAAGTTTTATTGGAAGACAGCCTTGCACATTCATTTATTTTCTGGCTGGTTTGATGTCACAACAGCAGAGTTGAATACTTGTGATAGAGACTCTATTTTAGGCCTACAAGCCTAAAATATTTACTGTTTGGCCCTTTACAAAAAAAATTTGCTAAGCCTTGCTCTATCTGGTGGTCAAAGTTCCTTTTGTCTTATCAAAACCAATTTGCAGTGATAGCTTTGTGTTTAGAAGAGCCGCTTCACCTTCAAATGGAAAGTTTCTATACCTGCAAAACATGGAGAAGGTTTACTGTCTGCTCTTTGTTCCTTGTATTTTTTTATGGAAATGGAGAGGATACCTTAAAGAGAATTATTCCAAAGTTTTTTCCATGTTATTTATATGAAATTTAAACCAGGAGGTATTTATTGTGAGCAATTAGTTTCTTTAAAATAATAAATTTGTATTTAACTTCCATAAATTCATCACATTTATTTATTCCACATTCTATTTTAATCCAAAATGAGTTACCAATATTTTTCATTTGAATTCAAGCACAGGTCTGATAGTTCTTTTTTAAGAGATATTTGCTTAAAACACTTTATAAAGTATCATTAAGCTGTCCATGAAGTTAGTACGGTGAAGCAAACAAAAACCTCTTCTCCAATGAACTTAAATGATAAAAAGACTTCCCTTAAACCCTTTTTCTAACACTGTGTCTGTGGATTGGGGTATCTGGGTAGCTCAGTTGGTTAAGTGTCTGATTCTTGATTTTGGCTCACCTCATGATCCCACTGTTGGTGAGTTAGAGCTGTGCATGGGGCTCTACAGAGCCTGCTTGGGATTCTCTCTCTCCTCCACCTCCTCTCTTTCTGGCCCTCCCCTGCTTGCTCTCTCTCTCTCTCTCTCAAAAAAATAAATAAGCTTTAAAATATCTTAGGAAGAAAATTGTGTCTGAGGGTTAACCGTTAGAAAGCAAAAATGACTAGATTATATTAGAAAATTATCTAACTCTGCCAAATAAAAAGTCTAGAAATTCACAGATTTTGTTTTTGTATCTGTTTGTGTCATTTTTATTTTTTCTCAAAATTCTATTTCCAAAATTAATAAAAATTTGTTCTATGATAGCAAATTGCTTTTAAGTAACTTCCATATATGATCACATCGTAAAACTACTGTAGTCTGTGTATTTAAGAAAATGTTTTTCCACATGGGCTAAATTATCTATGTAGTAAGTAACCATAGTGGGAAAGCAAATCTTTCAGCTCCAAATCAATGAGAGGGTGAGTTGTTATCTTGCTGATTGATGATGATTAGGCTTTTGGAGCAGATCTGGCCTACATGCTGGTGACTGCCAAATGGCTGAAGGCCACCTCTCTCTACACTCCTTTGCTGGCAGTTATCTTTCAATGAGTTGGAAGAAGCCACAGTTCCAGCAGCATGATTTTGGTTCAGTGGCTCAAATTGGCCATTTTCTTCTGCTTAGATCATTGTCCCTACCAGGCACTACCTATTGGTGGTCATATCATATAATGTTGTGAATCAATTTTACTTCAATAAAAAAATAGTAGTACATCATGACTTCCTCTTTCTTGCTTTTTTATCTGGGTGGCAGGAAGTACTATAAGAAGCTACTAAAAATAGAATAGCAGCTACACCCTAGATATTTATAAAACATATGTAATAAAACCCCAGCTGTGATCATCAATAATCTTGTATATGACCACGAAAATCTTTAAATTTAAAAGGAGGTTCTATATGCTTGCCTTTGAAACACTGGTAAGTACATTGTCTTGACAGATGGTGAATTTTTTTATTATTTATGAAAGTACTAATCATGTCAATCCCCAAAGGGTTGTGGTTTCATTGTTGTTGTTGTTGTTGTTGTTTGTCTTTCAAATGTCATACAAGTTTAGCCTTGTCATGTCAGGAGTGTCAGTATTTGGTTCCTATCAATTGTTCAGGATAGCAGATTTAGAAAAAAATATTAAAATTATTTGTAGTCCTACAATTCTGCAATAATTGAAATAGGAATTTCTATATGTACAGTCAAGGCATAATTTTTGCCCACATTAAAGATTTAAAGTAAAAACAATCTCACTGTACATGTGGGCTAATTATATGGTTATTTAGAAATAACTGAGTAGAATAACAGGCATAAGTGACAGATACATATCATGTCTTTACCTTCTCAAATGGTTTGTGGATAATAGCATGGTTTTAATGCCTCAGATTTTTTAAATCGGGTGTTCCAAAAGATAATAATTCTCCTATTAGTTTATCTAATTTGTAAATGTCAGTTATGACAATCTTGTGCAGACACTTTGGTTTTATCTTCACACCCTGGTCTGCTGTCTTGTTAACTCACCAAGAATATCTTCAGAGTCCTCTTCCATCTCTATTCTTGATTTAATGGGAGGGGATCATACTAATCATATCTGCACAGGTGTATTTTTATAGAGCTGCCAGCAAAATCCTTCTGCTCATTGGACAAAATCTTCTGTCTGTAATTAATGTTCTTTCTGCCTTCTTGATATTAAGAAACAAGTATCTACCTTCCATCCCAAATTTCACCCAGTAGTTGAATTCACAAGCATCCATTTAAATTCAAGTCTTTCTGAAAGATACTTCATTACAACTACAATGCTAGCTATTTATTTGCTGAACATCATTATTATTTATTTGTTGAGTCTCTTTGTCTTGTTCTCTTTCTCCTTTCCCTCTTTTTCTCTCTGTTCATTTATATTGCCCAAATAGTTCAAATTTCATATTAATTTCTTGCATGCCCTATGATTTTAAACATTGTCTTCTTTATTCTTTCCATTTTTTAATTTTTTTAATTTATTTTTAAATACTTTTTTTTGAGAGAGAGAGAGCACGCAAATGGGGGAGGGGCATAAAGGGAAGGAGACAGAGGATCTGAAGCGGGGTCTGTGCTGATGACAGAGAGTTCAATATGGGGCTCCAACTCATGAACTGCAAGATGATAACATGTGCCAAAGTCAGATGCTTAACCCACTGAGCCACCCAGGTCACCCATCTTTAGTTTTTTTAAATAACTAAGTATAATAAAAATTAACAAAATGAACCTGTTTTCACATCAAGATATCTATATGTATGTGAAATCAATTTAATGCATTTTAAATTCTTAAACAATGAAATTACTGTGGGTGTTATGGTGCAAAGTTGGTAATATAAAATGAGATCAGAAGCTTTTTAAGCTTAGGAACTATACATTTTGTCACTATGAGTTTACTACCAATTCTTATATCTAAGATTGTCAAAACATAACATGAAAAAGGGAAAGACCTGCTTAGAAACATTTCTGGATGCAGGGCAGAAACATTCCCTTCAAAATGTTGCTACCATTTTCTTCAGACTTTCTACCATACCTGTAAAGATGCTAATCATACCCATTTTTGCTGTCAAATTTTTCCTTTATTTTGTTTGTTTCATTTGTTTGGTATAAACAAATAAATGTAGTAATCATTTTCATGAGCAATGTTCCGTAAAGCTGCTCATTCCAATAGGATATTAAAATTTCCAAGTCATGTCATTCCATCCCAACATAAAAGAGGAATTCTGGGGGTGGTACTCCCTCCAAAAAATAAGAATGGTTGAAATAAACCCAGCTATTTACAAAACTCTGTGTCACCAGGGATACATTTTCAAGGCTCTTTTCAGAAATCAGTACATCTTAGGACGTCATGCTCTTCCCCACAAATTCGGGTGCCAAACTGGAAGAGCTACAGGGTTGCAGGCATATTTGGGAGCAGATGGTAATATCTACTGCTGTGTCCAAATAGGCTGGTGGGCATATTTATCTGATATGTTTTTGAGCTGTGATAAGAAGCCAACCGTCTCTCTTTATTCACCACCCAGGAACACACTTTCAAGTGAAGATAATCCTTTCTGCAGAGCCTTTTTGCTAGTTAAAAATAAATAATACACCTGCTGAATTTTTATGTTTCTTCAGTTACAGTCATCAAAAAAGAGGATATTTTTATGGCTTGTTTAATGTTTTCTCTTAAAAGTATTTCTTTAAAGTACTTGTGTATAAATAAGATCATTGCTTATTAACATTATGCACTAATTGGAACATATTTTCCCCCGAGTTGCTTAAAATGTAGACTTTTTCAAATTTGCAGCGCGTCCTAACCCTTCAGTATAGCTCTCTCCAACCCTAATTAATTCGCATTGCAAAAGAAATGAGTTTGATCTCAGCTGTAGAAGTCACAGTGACTTATCCTTTCAATGAGGTGATAATTGGTGTCTGGTTAACTCTATTCATAGAAACCATGGGCCATAAAAAATAATCCTCTCTTCCCTTACACAGCATGAAGCTTCCAGTAACACCTAAGCTATTTCCTGGTATGAAATATTTTTATTTTTAAATCATAATTCGCAATTGTGAAAATGCATCTTTTAAGCAAATGTCAAATGCTTACTTGATAATTACTCAAGAAGATATTGTCATCTAGCTTTGCAAGTGGTCATATGGACTTTGACATATGAATAAGATTATGTTATTTACCTCTAAAAACCAAAAGTCCAACAGAGCAGAGATTATGATATCTCCTTGCAAAAGCAAAAACATACACTATCTATAGACATTTATTCAATATAAAGATGATTGATGATACACAAGGTATTTTTACATGGGTAAATTATTAAATTATTTGTAAATTATGAAGTAAATTGGAAAATTAATAATTCTGATCCATCACCAACATGGTTGCATTCTTCTGTCACCTGTCCCAAGCAAACATGCATACATCCAGAATTTTTTCCTTAAATATTATCATAATTAGTATTATCTCTTACTTGCTTTTTACACTCAGTATATTGGTTCTGAGAATTACCCATACCTTTTTCTGAAACCACACTTTGTTCTTTTTCCACTATTATATAAATCCTCTGTAATGACAACACCATAATTTTTGTATCCATTATTTGGTCTATGGATATCTCAGTTGTTTCTAGCCTTTTAATAACATAGAGAATACCACCATAAACATGTTTGTATGTTTCCCTGGTGAGCAATGTCTCAGGAGGAGAACAATTTGCAGCTTGTAAGATGTTCAAATGTTTGACTTTATAAAATATGCACAAATTTAATTCCAAAAATGTATCAATTTATATTTTCTCTCATAACATACAAGATCCATATACTTGCAAAGACATTATCTAAATCACTGGGCTATCATAAATATAGCTATTATGATAGTTGTTATTTATCATTGGTAACTTTGTTATTAGTTGCAAGTATACAGAATTATAATAATAAATGTAAATCATACTAATAAAATAAATATTGATGATATTGATAAAAATAAATATATTCATGGGACAAAAGACCAGAAATCAGGAGCAGGAAGCAAGAGAATAATACATCAGCATTTGGAGGATAAAAAAGAAATGCAATCTTCAGACAAAAAGTTACCTTAATGAGTGTGACTTTGGTGGATAAATGGATAATGAGTATTCATTAAATATTTAATAATTGTATAACATCTATATAAGTACATTTACTTTGATTTATGTCAATATATTGATATTTCTTAATAGTTTAATCAGTCTGATAAATTAAAGCCCTTGACCACGGAAAAGTTACTTTCTAATTCCAGTGCTCTTCCTAGTTATAATATTAAGAGTTTAGTAAGCAACCTCTTGGAATATATATATATATATATATATATATATATATTTAGAGAGAGAGATACAGAGAGATAGAGACAGAGAAAGAGCATCTATTGTGAACGTTTGTATAAATATATTATACCAGAAGTTTGTTATGCTTGAGTTTGCTTCCTTATCTCCAGTAAATGTCCAGAAAATCTTTCTAATTAAGTATACATAGCTTGTCCACGTTTCATATTCTGATGGATGTTCTATAATTTAGTCATTATAGTTACATGGTTAAATTATAGGGCATTATATAGTCATTACATATAACTGATGGATGTCCTATAATTTAGCCACAATAGTTATCTTGTGTATGTATTTACATTTAAACAATGCTGCAAAAATATCCTCATATGCCTTTATACCTTTCAGAGAATATGGCTCTAAATTAGATATCTAGAGCAAAATGTCTTGATCCAATGGCATATATATTTTCAATGTTAATAGTTATAGCCAAATGTGTCTTTAAAAGGCTAGAACTGTGAAAGGTCTGACATTTTACTCTACATTCAGGCTATTAATTGGGCCTGCCACAATTTCATAGATACTGGCAGAAGATACAATACTCTTGGGTCAGAGACAAAAGACTTTATTGCTCACAGCAGTAGCAGTAGCCATTTTCTTATGCAGATTTCTAAGGTCCAAATTCCCAAAGGGACATGTTAAGAAGACCAGATGATAGATACCTGCATATATAGTGGGTCATGAGACAGAAACTTGAGCTTAGGGAACCTGACCCTTTCATGGTGGTCAGTAAGCATTCCTGTCTAGTAATTCAGAGGAAGAGATTGCTTTTATTGCTTTGAATAAAACATAAATATTGTCTTTACTCGTTAGGGAGACACTATGTCTGTCTTTCAAGGCTTTCCACTATATAAATGCCCTTGAAAAAAGAGCCTGTAACACAGTCAGGACTATTGCTTATAAGATACAGAGAAATAGGAGACCCACAGAAAATTATTTCCCAATAATTTCCTTCAGAGAGGTTTTGCACTTGCTTCCATTAGGAACCATGGTGTGTTACTAACCTGTCGGTACTTTAAATCCTTTCCAGGTTGATTCAGGGATATCAGGTTTACCCCCTTAACTCTTGCTGCAGGATCCAATCTGAATCTCTTAATTACCATGCTGATACTGCATTTGCTTTAAGAAGAAGTCATTTTTTTTCCCCACAATTGCTTAGCGCTTATGGCAAGAATCAAGAAAATATAACACTTGTGTTATGCAAATCTCAGAAAGCATATCTTTGAATAGGGATCAGCTACTACTCATATCTAATTGTTGTCCTATATATATGCTAACCAAGTGTTTCCTTGTATTCTGCTGTTTCGAGAGAAGAGAGAAATCTTTAATTTGATATATTTTCAAAGATTGGTGAATTAATTAAAATTGATTAATAATATTTTCAGCAATGTGTGATGTAACAGATAAACTGTAGAGGGTAACTAACAAGCAGTAACTTTGATATTTAGAAGCTAATTGGCAACATCCCTTTATACACCTAATATGACCCATTTACAAAGTTTTCATAGCATTTTATACCTCCCTTGCTATAGCACATCACATTGATTTATGATTTTTTTCCAATTTAGATAAAATTTATTTATTACTCTAGAGGAAATTAAACTGAAACATTTGGGATTAATCTTTTGTATTAAACAGAATCATTTCTATCTCCATCTGAAAAATATAATCTATGTGTTATGTGGTTTTCTACAAGTTAGCATCTAATGTTACAGAATTGCAGAAAGAATCACGACACACAAGAATTTCTAATCAGTATAGAAACTAATGTTTGGGAATAATTATTAAAACTTTTATTTTAACCATTAGGTCACATTCCACAGTTTGGAAAGGTCCATAGTTTTCTCTTAGGAGTTCTGAAGACTTTCTTCAGCAGGAGGTCAAATGGAGGAAAATACCAGAATCTTCCAGTTGTCTGTGCTAAAAGTGTTCTTCACCACAAAGAAACCCAGAAGAACTCCTTGGGCCTTGTCTATAACCATACACACACACACACACACACACACACACACACACACACACACACACACACACACGTTTTATCAGCTTTATTGATCACTTATCTAGACATGTATTTTGGTTTATATATTTCTATATTTTCCATATTATTTATTTATACTCTTATCTTTATGATTTCCTTCCTTTTCCTTGCTCTTCTCTTTCTAGTTTTTTTAAGATGTAAGCTAAGCTTAGGCAATTGATTCAAGACTTTCATCTTTTCTGAAATAATCACTTCATGCTATATATGAATTTCCCTCTATATACTTCCTTAACTGCATCCCACAAATTTTGATATTCTGTTTTCAATTTTACCCAATTCAAATTGTCTCAAATTTCCCTTGTCACTTGTTTTATCCATAGGTTATTGTAAATGTATTATTTATTTATAAATAATGGTGATTCCTTTTGATTTTTTACTTTATTGATTTCTACTTTAATAAGTATGGAAAGAAAGCATTATTTACATAATTCTATTATTTCAAAATTTTAGGGCTATTTTTTTGGCCCAGGATATAGTCTATTTTTGTGAAATTCTTTATGTGCTTTGAAATAATAGGTATTTTGCTATTATTTGATGGAGTATTTTATTAATACCGCTTAAGTCAAGTTAGTTAGTAGTGTTACTGAAACCTCCTATATATTTATTGATTTTCTACCTGATTTGTCTATCAATTGTTAAGCAAGGAACATCAAAGCCTTTAATTAAGATTGTAGATTTATTTAATTCATCTTTCAGTTCTATTAGTTTTTGCTGCATGTTTTTGGAGCTCTGTTGTTAGTTGCTTACACATCTAAGCTTGTTATGTCTTCCTGATGGTTTAACCCATGTATCACTATGGAATGTCCCTCTCCTTCCTTGTTCTGAAACCTACTTTGTCTGATATTAAAATAGCCACTTCAATTTTCTTTTGATTG
Organism: Suricata suricatta; assembly: GCF_006229205.1. Taxonomy (NCBI): domain Eukaryota; kingdom Metazoa; phylum Chordata; class Mammalia; order Carnivora; family Herpestidae; genus Suricata; species Suricata suricatta. The sequence goes on from NC_043712.1 coordinate 57,877,731, forward strand.
GTACTTGTAGGTTATATCTTTTCCTGCACTTTTACTCTTACTTTTAACCTAGTTATGCTGGTTTATTTAAAGTAGATTTCTTGGGGTGCCAGGGTGGCTCAGTCGGTTAAGTGTCCAACTCTTGAATTAGGTTCAGGTCATGAGCTGATGGTTTGTGAGATCAAGCCCCTCACTGAGTTCTATGCTGATGGTGTAGACCCTGTTGGAATTCACTCTCTCCCTGTCTCCTTGACCCTCCCCCACTCTCTCTCTTTCTCTCTCTCAAAATAAGTAAATAAATTTTAAAAAATTAGGTATATTTTTGGGGTGCCTGGGTGGCTCAGTTGGTTAAGGGTCTGACTCGTGATTTCAGCTCAGGTCATGATCCCAGGGTCATAGAATCAAGCCCCACATCAGCTCCCTTGCTGATATCACAAAGCTTGATTGGAGTTCTTTCTCCCTCTCTCTCTCTACCCCTGCCCTGCACACACATGGTCTCTCTCTCAAAATAAATAAACATTTAAAAAAAATAAAGCTTGTTTCTTTTTAATAGCATTTTAATCCAATCTGAAAGCTTTTGTATTTTTATCAATGTATTTAGATTATTTATATATTATATGTTTGGAGATCATAACAATTTTTAATTTATGTTTCTAGATTCTTAAGTATTAAACATCTTTCTAGTTAAAGCACAATTCACATAATGTGAACTCAGTAGATGTTTATTAAGTTTATATTTCTTTCAGAACCATTGTCATTTTCAATATATTTATAGAATAAATAAGTATAGAATATATTTATTCTAAATATAGTAACTCTAATATTTCCAAATCATAACTTTTTTCATATAAGTTAGAGTGAAGAAAATAGGCATTATTCTTAATTTCAAAATTATATTATCTATGAATACCTATCTTATCCATGCAGGATAAGCCTAATATAGTAGTAGCTGCTGATTATCAACCAGTGAATATTAGATTACTTACCATTTCATCTGCTTATTACATGTTGTCCTTTTGATAATTATGAGGCCATTGAAATAGAGGAAGAAAAGAAGTAATACAGTTATACATGCCTCGCTGCAGAAATCAGTAGTAGCATATGGTCTTGAATAAAGTATCATCATTTTAATATCTGTGTCTGCTTTAATTCCCAGTAGTATTATCTGTAGAGAAGACCTTTGCTCTACAACAGAGAATACTCTCAGCATTTGAAAAAGGTGCATTATTTCTGTGAAGTAGGAGAACATGATAGTGGTTTAACATTAGCATGTTTATAACAATAGTGAGCCCAGTGTTTTGTTTTCATTCAAAACACCATTAACCTTCTCCCTGGAAAATAAAAGTTCAATTTAGGAGTGAATGTTCTAAAGAGGCATTACTTTCTAACTGGAGGATAATCCCAAAGGTGATCTGAGAGAAAAGAAGGTTTCAGAGATACTTAGTAATCAGTGTCTAATCCTGGCAGATAGAAGGTAACACTAGAGAGAAAGAGGGAAAAAAGAATATTTTACTTTGGGATTCTTGGTATGTCTTATCCCCACACTCCACATAAAAACCAGCTGATTCTTACACATGATGGTAAGTAATATATAGAATAATCCTGAAAGTTAGCAGTATCTGATTTGCCCAAACCTCAGGAAGCCCAGTGTTCCAGTGCTTATAGACTACACCATTGGCCTGTTCCATTAGGTTTTGTTTTGTTTTCTTGTGACTGAGGATTTTTGCAAATTTAGTATTTATAACAGTTTGCTTTATATTTGAGTCATTCTTCATGACTATTCATTTACTTATCCATTACACAATTGAGTGAATTAGGCACTGTCCTAGGTTCTGAATAAGACTATTGCTGTAAAAAGCAGTTTTAAGAGTTGATTCTGGTAATAAGAACCATTTTAATTGTAGTAGGACAAATGTGCATGCTTTGAAAGAATGCTTTCAAGCCTACTGAATCTTAGAAATAATTTCAAGACTAAAAATTGTATTTTAATTAATATGACTTTAATAAAAATCAGATCATATTATGATTAGAGATCTACCAGAAATGCAGAACTCCAGGAAAAAAGAAATGTGCCAATAATAGTAAGAAAAAATCTTTAACTTCTAAGTATTGTCAATGGAATAAGATATTATCAAAAACTCATTACGAGTTTGTTCAGATGTGTAGTAACTCAACTGGAAAGATGCAAGTTGAAATTAGTGATATTTTGAATAAGGGTTTAGCCTTTGTTCAAGAGCCATATTACTATTACCCCACTTAGGAAGATGGAAATATTTTTCAGGTTTGTATAAAAGTGCCAGGCTGCTAAGTATTGCTTTATCTGAAGTTGCTGTCAACCAAATATCAGGCTTAAAATATCATAATTACTGCCACTTCAGACTTAGTAACATTGGGATTTTCATTGATCAACCTGGGGACATACTAGCATGATTATAAATGTGTGATATTTAAGAAGCCATTACCCATGTTGTCCAGTCCCAGAATGACTTTGTGATTAAAGACACACAGCTCATTATCAAAAAACAATTCAAGATAAACTTTTTCTTTGTAATTTTCAGACAGTGAAAAGAAAGAATAAATATGTCACACACCACTGTTTCTCTTCTTCTATTCTATTCTATTCCATTCCATTCCATTCCTTACATTCCATATTATAGATATTCCCTCATATCTCACTTTGGAAATTTTCACAAAACTTTTATCCAGCCCTGGCAAGCATTTCCATCCTTTCCTCCTGCCTCTACTCTTTTCTACTTACTCCATATGATAAAACCTCAAAGTCATCCATCAGTAAAGCAAGGTGGGGGAGTAAAATATAAGTCAGCAAAGAAGGATTCCATTTAGAAGAGGAAGGAAAAGTTAACAATCTTAATAGAATAGTCGTTTTGGTTTTGCTACATGGGATTTCTAGCCCTCTGCATACTTAAAGTTAGTAGAGGCTTAATCTGAAAGTAACTTCATGAAGTAGTTATTCCAACTCACAAAACAAGAAGCTGGTTGCATAGTTGAAGTGGTCTGCCCCTGTTACATAGTAATAGTCAAGGTGTGTCCAGGGTTGTCCCAGCTGCATACTTATCACCTGAACACAGTACCACCTGTCATTGTCTCTTGCAGAAGTCAAGAAATCATGACTTTGGGGGTGCCGGGGTGGCTTAGTCAGTTGGGTGTCTGACTTTGGCTCAGGTAATGGTCTCACAGTTTGTGGTTTCAAGCCCTTCGTCGGGCTCTGTGCTGACAACTTAAAGCCTTGAACCTGCTTCAGATTCTGTCTCCCTCTCTCTCCTTCCCTACCCCATTCATTCTCTCTTTCTCCCCCCACCTTAAAAATAAATAAACATAAAAATATGTTTAAAAAGAGGTCTCACTCCCCCCACACACGCACACACCCAGGGAAAAAAAAAAACTATGACTTTGAGTCAAATTTGACCCGCTACCTACTTTTGTCCATAAAGTTTTTTGGAACACAGTCACACTCATTTGTATACCTATTATTTGTGACTGTTTTTACAGTTTAGTAACTGTGATGGAGACTATAAGACTCACAAAGTCTAAAATATTTATTATTCTATCATTTACAGAAGGCTCCTTTTCAAAAGTAGGGTATATATTAACTTGTATCAGGTCCCACAAGACAGAGATAACTCTCTCCCTCCACACATACATGAATGCAGCCACATTATAGGATTCTGCTACCTCCTCTGGTAAATCAGGGAAACATCTTCCCTTTACTAACAGGTCAAAATAGGAGCAATATTGAATGAAGACTCTCGGAGGTCCTGTTGAAATAGCTCACAATTATTGAGTGCTCATCATTTTTCGGGCAGTGTTCTAAGTATTGCATAATATTAACTCATGTAATAGTCACACAAAACATATCATTATCTTCTATTAACTCATTATAGTTGAGGAAATTGAGACTAGAAAGGTTTAGTAACATGCTTAAAGCAACCCAACTATGAAACAGCAGTCAAGTTTTAAATACAGAGCCCACAGTCTTAAATTTTAAGTGAGTTTGCATATCCCAAATATTAAGAAAATCTGATTTTTTGCAACTGCAGTAAGCCAAGAAAAGCTGTATGTGGATAGACAATGTTGATTTGGAATAATATGTCATAATATTTGTAAAGTAGAAATGTCCCTTAAAATATTTGTTCAACGTATATTTCTTGACCACCTACTGCATGCCCAGACCCCATTTTATTAAGTAAAGACAGTCCTTTCCTTAACAGCACTTACAATTAGCAAAGGTTTCCTTTCTAGAAGGTTCTAGAAGGTTTTCTTCTTAATTGTCTCTTTGCTGCCTCATTGCTATATATGAGAATCAAGAATCAAGAGTCAAGGGCTCTTGTGTGCATGAGGTTTCCCCTTTCTAACATTAGATGATTGTAGTAAATAAAGAGTAGCTATACTGGTTGAATACAAGGGATGTGGGCTTTAAAACCAGAAAGCAATGAGTTTCACTTTCAAGCTTAACTTTGGAGAAGACCCTTTGCAAACACCCTGAGTCTCAACTTTCTCATTTTTTATACTTTAGAATATTTATTTACATAAGGATTAAATTAGATCATATATGTCATAAACTCTAAAGTGATGTCAGTAACTTAGCTGGCATTCACATTCTTTTTAATTTCTCACATCTTTCATGGAAACATTTATAATTTGTCATATTTCAGTCCTGACTCTGAATTCTTCCTCTTTGAAATGCCATGCACGTTTTCTCATGGGAAGACATTTCTCTTGAACATACAGGGTTAGAGCGACTACATTCAGGGACATATCACAACTATCCTAATTCTTGGGAATATCTAAAGATCATTAAAAAATGATCAATCATGGACTATATGTACATCTATATGTTTATTTGTGATTCATATTCTCCTTTATGCACATTCCATTTCTGATAATATATTACAAATTCCTCAGGTTAAGCATGTAAACACTGCTTTGTTAAGTTATTAGGGCATTATGTACATATTTTTCACATTTGTGGTAATGTAATATTTTAGATTATTTCAGTTGAAAAAAGCAGACTCTTGAATAATGGATATAAGAAGACTACAATGGAGAAGTAACAGAAAAAGAAACCCAAGAACCAGATGCACGGCCAATTCAAAGATTATAAACGTCGGGTTTTTGTTTTTCCAGGAATTCGGAGCTCTTGTCATTCTCTATGTACATCACTTCAACCACAACGATTGTATTTCATTATTTCTCTTCTGTTCTCTGTGTCTTGGTGCATGTTTATTCAGAGCTTTCGCTGTCCCATAGTTCTTACATACCATCTTTACTCTTTATCTCTTTTTGCTTCAGCCTGTTACAGTATACTTTTTTGCTGTTTGTTTCCCTGATTCAAATTTTTCAGAGAAAGTTTGTGACTAACTTAACCAATTATCTTTGTCCATAGTTGGACAAAGCCTTTTTCTCAAAGCCATAGCAGATGCCATTGTTTAGCTCATAAATTGTCAATCACGGAATAATTACCCATCCTTAGTCATTTCAGCTGTGGCCAAAGGGATGGGGTCCTATTGATAAACAGAATTTGGCTACGTATATATCCTAAAAACAGTCTAAGACTACATTCCATAGCTGTGGTAAATGGTGAGGATAGAAGGACTATGGCTTAAATATAGCATTTCCTTCGAAAGGCAGGTAAGGATGTTCTCTATATTCTGATGCTTATAATGATTTATGAGGGTCATAATAGTCTAATAAGAGAGACAAAGGCAAATCATATGCAGAGTGGCATGTGAAACAGAAATCAGTCTTTAGGCTCCTAGAATTTCTTGTGAGAAACAATTTTTTTCTTTGTTTCCTTGGAAACTCACCCAAAATGTGGGACATTAAAGATTCTTTTTTTTAATTTTTTAAAATGTTTTAATTATTTTTGAGACAGAGAGAGACAGAGCATGAGCAGGGAGGGGCAGAGAGAGAGGGAGACACAGAATCCGAAGCAGGCTCCAGGCTCTGAGCTAGCTGTCAGCACAGAGCCCAACGCGGGGCTTGAACCCACGAATGTGAGATCATGACCTGAGCCGAAGTCAGACGCCTAACGGACTGAGCCACCTAGGCACTCCTAAAGATTCTTGATATATATTTGTTGAGTGGTAATGAACAGCATGGATTCTTGATTAAACTGAACATTTCGGGGCACCTGGGTGGCTCAGTCGGTTAAGCGACCGGCTTCGGCTCAGGTCATGATCTCACAGTTCGTGGGTTCGAGCCCCGCGTCGGCCCAGTGCTGACAGCTGGCTTGGAGCCTGGAGCCTGCTTCGGATTCTGTGTCTCCCTCTCTCTCTGACCCTCCCCTGCTCACGCTGTCTCTCTCTCTGTCTCTCAAAAATAAATAAAAGACATAAAAAAATATTTTTTAAAAAAACTGAACATTTCAATGTTAAAATCACTATCATGTGATGTTTTCATTTTCTATTGTTCTCAGTGGATGGTATGAGCCATCAAGAAGTTCAATATTCTATGCCCATGGATTTAGAATAATTTTGTATTTAAGGCTTTTTAAGTGGACAGTGTGGGGCAGTCACACTTCAGTTCACTTGATGCCACTCTGGAAGTGATCTTGATTTAAAAAGAACATTTAAGTCCTAGTTATGTCAATCAGTTAATCTTTAACAACATCACCTTGACAATGTATTCTATTTCTTATATAACAGCACACTGCTATGTGTAGGCTGCATTCATATTTGCTTTTGCAAAACTAGCCCAAATTGTTTCTACTGGTCTAGAAAAACAAACCCACAAGCATCTGCTAAGAAGTAAGCAGCTTGTAGCTGGAATCAAGAAACTGGCAATCCTTGTTGGGGGCAATTTTGGTCTGAGTAGAAGACCTTCTTATATTCAAAAGGTTGAAACTAGTATAGAATTTGGGAAAGTCTGATAGCCCACAATATATTAAATATTTAAAACTTTTGGACACTCTATGTTATGGCAATGCAGGAAAGAGATGCATTTGACCTTAAATCCCTATATATAGCAATGAGGCAGCAAACATACAATTAAGAAGAAAAATCTGAAGGCCAAATGTCAAAACTCAGACTGTTAACCCTGAATTGTGACATTTTAAAAATGTCCTCGGCCACATTGAAGTGCAATTGCTAATGTGGCTATTTATTTGTCTAGTTATGAGGAGAAAAAAGGCCTGAGATTTCTAAAATGTTTAGAAATGAATCTTATTCTCTCTGAAAATAACAACAAGCTGTTATTTCCGACCTAAGGGTCAAAGCTAGGAAGCAGTGTCCATTAGTACCCATCAAAGCTTACACATGCATAGTACAAGTACATGTCTTTAAGCAAGAATCAGAACACTTTTTTTACCTTGACTAATACTAAAATATTCTCTAAGACACAGGAAATAATTTTCATAAAATATTTGTTCTTATTGACAACAGTATTTATTTCTGCAATCCTAGTTATGTGGCTGTGACATAATTTAAAAGATAATATGTTCATATTTTCATCTTCTCAGTTTTAATCATTTGTACAATGGCATTATAATAGAAGAAAGTCCCTTTAACTAAGTGTTGATCAAAAACTCACAAGTACTTCTCAGACTTATAAATAGCCATAAATTTTTGTTTTCTATTTAAATAACTATGAAATTACTGACTCATTTTTTATGTTTGATTATGCATTAGAAAGGAGAGCAACTTTAAAAAATCTTTTCAGGAAAAAAATCATCTTCCCCTGTATAGCTCAAAATGGTTAGTTAAATATGCCTTTCATCCTTTATTCTTAAAAAAATAGCATGTAAAATAGTGTCTAAGGAATACACAAGCTTTAGGGAAAGTACAATGTTGTTATTTTGATATGGAGATAGTTTTGGATGGCTCTTTTTATGAGATATCAAAACAATTCTTGAGCTATATTGCTAACTGCTCTTCTTTCATAAAGTGGCCTGCTTCAAAACCTTACCCACATTTTGCTATATATGTGTCCTTTGGGTATACTTTTATAACTACTATTGTGAGGAACAAAAGCCAAAACATTACCTCAGCCTAAAAATAACACTCTCAGAGTTCATTTAAAGTCCTTCAAATTTTCTAGATATTACACCCATTGACACTGGTTTCCAGAAATATGTGTCAATGGAAACACTTTCTTTTTTATTTTTATTTATTTATATTTTTAATTTTTTTAAATGTTTTATTTATTTTTGATACAGAGAGAGACAGAGCATGAGAGGGGGCGGGGCAGAGAGAGAAGGAGACACAGAACCAGAAACAGGCTCCAGGCTCTGAGCTAGCTGTCAGCCCAGAGCCTGATGCAGGGCTTGAACCCACAAATGTGAGATCTGACCTGAGCCAAAGTCAGAGGCTTAACAGACTGAGCCACCCAGGCGCCCCACCACTTTCTTTTTTAAAGCAATGTGGTATACAAACACTTAAATCATAATACATCAACACTTAAGCCAAAGACACACAGAGCTTTGTGATTAAGTAGGAGGAGTATCTGGAGTCGTACTGCAAGAGTATAATGCCAAGTGTACTACTTAAAGCAATATAACTTTGGGACGTTGCCTAACCCCATCCATACCTTATTTTACCAATATCCTAAAAAGTGGATAATACAGATGATAGTATATCCCTTTTAAAGTTGGGAGAGTCTATTCAAGGGAACCACTTGAAACAGCATGTGGTACATAGTAGCAAGATATGTTCACAATGAAATTAGTATTCATGTTAGTTTTATTTCGCTTTGCAGGGCACAATTTTACATTATTTTTGCATATATTTTAAAAGATTTTTTACAGCTTAGTCTGGATTAGAATGGCAACATGGTAGATTGGAGGGGAATATCTGAACTTCAGAGTCCAAGAGATTTGGAATAATTCTGTCATTCATGTCTTACACCCTGTATGAATTCAGACAACTTACATCAACTCTCTAGAAATGAATTTCCTATTCTTTAAAGTAGGAATAGTATTTTGAAACTATGTGATATAATACATTCAGGCCTCTGGCCTAATAATAGAAGCTCAAAAGATAATTACTATAGATTATGATTTAACCAAGATAGATTAAATCAAGAATTATATATATTACTTTTACATAAAATACTACTAGTTTAGAATTGATAATGTTCAGGAAATTTTGATCATTTAATATTGTATTGCTAGATTGGTCTAGAACAATGGTTATACTTTAATATTAAACTTCAGTCAAGACTAAGGGCACCCTTACTCCAGAAACACATTATTACCATTGTATTAATCTGATAAACTAATGAACTAGATGAAATCCCATCCTACCCCCATATACCTTTATCTATAACTGCAACATATGGGCTGAATTTTGGTGTGAGGTAATCTGATATTCCCTAGAGGGATACATATTATGATGTTCCATCTCCCAATTTTCTCACTAATGTGTTTCCCTCAGCTGTGTAGAGCTGTCTGCCAAAGGTTATGTCCCCTCTGAGGAAAAATGTGACCAATGACTGGCTGATGGAAGGATTTGAAGGCCTTGCTCCCTGCCCCAATTTGGGGCAGGCTTCAAGGGCCATTCTAGCTCCAGAGCTCACTATAATTACCATAGGTTCATCTGAGCCCTCTCTCTCAACCACAGTATAAACATCTTCCCCCTCTGGCCGGTTTGCCCTCTACCCATCCTTATAGTTGCATCTCCTGAGAATACTCCACAATAATCCTTCCACACACATCTCTCTGCCAAGAGAGTGTTTCCAGAGAACACAGTCTAAGGTCCTCCCTAGTTGGAAAGGTTTGTAAAGCAGTGAAATATGAAACAAACATGTCTTTCTTTTTTTATCATGGCATAATAATGGATGAATTAAAAGTGAACTTCTTTAAGAACTTGGTCAGCCCTTTTGGGAAGCACAGCATGAATCATCACAAACATATGAAAGCACACCCACATTCAACACTAATTATTTACTATAAAATTTGGGGAAAGAAATATCATTAGTTTGTTTAAAAATTATTTGGCTATGTTTTATTGATATAATATATGACTGGCTGTGTTTTATCACATTTTTTAGACTTAGAAATTCTTGAGAAGTGTAAAAATTTTTCCACCAAAATGTTTTCAAAGGTAATAAATCTTTTATAAATATTAAATTTAATAATTAATGAAGTGGCATAATGTTATGCAGACATTTAATTAAACATTTATTCATTTTGATATAGTGGTTTCCTTTTTTGTGTTCTAGAGCCAATTAGTTTAATTTTAGAGACTCAAATTTTATATGGAGATGTTTGAAAATCTCATAGGCCATTGAAAAGTTCAAGTCTTTGAATATATTTTAACAGAAATACAGTATATTTTTATAGAAGAAAAACGTAAAATTTTCTCTTTTCCTACTAATTCTTCTTTCTGGATTAAAGCTAAATCAACATTTCCTCCACATGAACTCTCTTGCATTCACTCAAGCTTGAGAGAGAGGAGTAAGAGTCAGAGAGGGGTGGGGTTGGTATGCTGTGAGAGCAAGCGATGAAATCAGGTTAAGCATGGGTTCTTTCCTCTCACTTTCACAAGGATATTTCCCATTTCCTCCAACATCATCATAATGTGTAGTCAAATCTGTATCTGTAACTGTGACCCGTTACATGTGGCTACTCCAATAGTCGTATTTCACATATCTCCTCAATCATGGCTTGTTAAAAGTAGAGCATAGATATGCATGTATATTCACAAATCTTTGTGCAACAGTGTCCTCTACTTTCAGAAAAGTGGCTCTTTAGGAGCACTTGCGTGGCTCAGTTGGTTGAGTGTCCAACTCCTGATTTAGGCTCAGGTCATGATCCCAGGTCATGAGATGGAGCCCCGCATAGGGCTCTGTGCCAACTGTGTGGAGCTTGCTTGGGATACTATCACTCCCTCTCTCTCTGCTCCTCCCCTGGTCATGTTCTCTTTCTCTCCAAATAAACAAAAAGAGCTTAACAGAAGATCCCCTCTCTCTCTTTCCCTTCCTCTGCCCATCTCCCCCACTCTCATGTTCTCTCTCTCTCTCTCTCTCTCTCTCAAAAAAAAAGAAAAGAAAAAAATGGCTTTTAAACCACTTTTTAAAATCCTTCTATTACATATAAAGAATAATAGACTCCAGTATGCAGGTGTGAATGTTTTAATCAAGAACAGTTAACCAACCATTACACTCAGTTTACTCCATCTTAAAATCACCAAAGTCAGAAATGGAAAAGGTTTACTGCCTTAGAAAAATAGTAGCATCAAATTTATGTATGATGATAACATTTCCATCATTTGGATTCAACCCACTCTGTTTCTAGATACCATGGAGAAATATGCACACATAATATTTTTTTCCTTAATAAGGCAACCTTCATCCTATATTATCAATATCTCTGAGAGGGTATGTGATAGGACAATATCATATATTTTAATTTTATTTGTTTTGAGAGAGAAGAGAGAGAGAGGGAGGAAGAGAAAGTGCAAGCGGGGTAGGGGCAGAGAGAGAATCCCAAGCAGGCTCTGTCCTGTCAGCAAACGGCCAGTGCTGGAGGAGCTCAATCTGCCAAATGTGAGATCATGACCTGCACTGAAATCAAGAGTTGGACTGTTTACTGACTGAGTCACCAGGTGCCCCAATATATTTAACCAAATTGCCCTAACCTAAATTTTACTATTTTTAAATATTTATTTTTGAGAGAAAGACAGAGACAGAGTGTGAGTGGGGAAGGGGCAGAGAGAAATGGAGACACAGAATCTGAAGCAGGCTCCAGGCTCTGAGCCCAAGGTGGGGCTCAAACCCACCAACTTGAGCCAAAGTTGGACTTAACTGACTATGCCACCCAGGCACCCTCTAAATTTTACTATTAATTTCTCAAAATTAACTCCAAATTTGACCTAAAATGGATTATTTTAGATATATTAACATTAGTTAATGTTTATTAATTTTAATTAATTAGCATTAAATAAAATATTAGCCAGATTAAATTTTTATATTTATGTCTTCATATTATCAAGTATTGATCTATATTTCAATCAACACTAATTCTACTAGATGTATGTAAGACATAAAGGCAGATGGAAAGAACCAATTTAAACTCAATTCATGATCACTTCTCAGAATTCTACAAGAACCCCTTTATCAATCCTAAGAACAAACCAAAATTTGCTCTTTTGTGAACCAATCTTAAAGTGTTTTCAGTATCAAAGACCACTTTTGCAATTTTTAAAACTCTTCTCATATCATGTGCTATTCTTCAACTTTTTTGAGTGCTTTATGTAAACTTTAGTATCTCAGCTATTAGCATATTTAAAATACTGAAGAAACAACAAAATCCAGCAAAAAGAAGCTTCATTGGGAAATGTAGCCATCATTTCACAGTCAAAAGGATTAATTAAATGTCTTAACAGTTACTTAACCTCTCTCAGCCTCAGTTTTCTTATTTGTGAATTATAGTTCCAGGATTATTTTAAGGATAAAAGAAATCTGATATGTAAGGAGGTCTCAGATCTGCCAGGAACTGTACTAGACATCCCAATATCTCACTTAATGCTCACAACTTCCTTGAAAGGCAGTACTATAATCAGTCCTCTTTTAGAGGTACGGAATTGATGAAATTAAGATTACACAGCTGGAGTACCCAATGTGTTATTCAGTAAATTATATGTTATATATGGGCTATCTTACCCAAAATGATCAATGAGATTTTCTTAATGGGTTTTGAAGAATTAGAACTGACTTTTAGTTTAGTTGGTATATGTGTTAGTCATAGTCCTCCAGAGAAGCAAAACCAATAGGATATATATAGAGAGAGAGGGAGCGAGAGATTTATTTTAAGGAATTGACATACATTTCTGGCAGCTGGCACATCCAAAATCCATAGGACAAGTCAGCAAATAAGAGTTGATGTTACAAGTCTTGAGCTGGAAAACTGAAAAGTCATGCAGAATTTCTATGTTGCAATATGGAAGAAGAATTCCTTCTTTGGGAGATCTCTGGTTTTGCTCTTAAGACCTTCAATGAATTGGATTATGGAGGACATACTGCTTTACTTAAAGTCAACTGGTGGTATATGTTAATCTCCTTTAAAAAAATAACTTTCCAAGAACATCAAGACTAGTGTTTTACCAAACACTGGCCACTATAGTCAGCCAAGTTGGTACATGTTATGTTATTTTATGTATGTCAATTTTATTAATGATCAAAATGTATTTTATTAAAAAGAAGTATCATTATGTCTTATTCCATATAGTCTCGTAAATATTATTCAAAGATATCTGGCTCAACAGTCTATAAGTTTATGACTATTAAGTAACTAGAATACATGTGAAAATGTCTTGCATGGTCTTTGGTGCAAAATGGGCAGTAAACAAATCTTGCCTAAATCTGAATCCAAATCTGAGATCAAGTTGCGTTCTGGTATTTTTCAAAAGGAAACTCAACTACCCTTTACTGATCTACATTCTCCTCAATATTTTTAGTCATTTTACCCTTTATTTCTATATCTCTGTTATAATTTCTTCTATTGATTTCACCACTATATGTTGAAAAGATGTATTTTTAAGTCTGACTATGACTTCCATATTTAAGATTCCCTAGATAGGTGCTCAATCGATTTAGCATCTAATTTCAGTTTAGGACATAGTCTCATGGTTCATGTGCTTGAGTCCCATGTCGGGCTCTGTGCTGACAGCTCAGATGAGAGCCTGAAGGGGGTTTTGGCTTCTGTCTCTCTCTCTATCTCTATCTCTATCTCTCTCTTTCAAAGATAAATAAACATTAAAAAAAAAGATTACCCAGAAAAAAAAACTGCCAAATAATTGTAGCAGAAGTCCACTAGGGATGGCTTCTATTTTTTCATATGTCTTCTTGCTTTTCTTCTATATTTTTTCTTAAAGACTTAATTTTTTAGAGCAGTTTTAGGTTTATAATAAAATGAGAGAGAAAGGTACAAAGATTTTTCCTATACCCCTTGCCTACACACATACATGGACTCCATTATTATCCAAATCACTCACTATATATATATATATATATATATATACTTTTTTTCTTCCAAGACTAAATCTACACTGACACATCATAATGACCCACAGTCCATAGTTTACCTTAGGGCTTACTTTTAGTATTATAGACTCTACAAGTTTGGACAAATGTGTAGTGACATATCCATCATGATAACATCATAAAGAGTATTTTCAATACCTTAAAATCCTCTGCTTTTATTCATTATCCTTACATTCACTCCTGGATATCACTGATCTTAGTATTATCTCCATACTTTCGCTTTTCCAGAAGTCATATAGTTAGAATCATGAACTATGCAGCGTTCTCAGATTGACTTTTTTATACCTGGTAACATGCATGTAAGATTTGTAGTCTTTCTATGGCTTCATGCTAATTTATTTTCAGTGTTGAATAATATTTCATCATCTAAATGTACCACAATTTACATATTCAATCCCTTGCCAAAGGATAATTGGTTGCTTCTAAGTTGTTTCAGTTACAAACAAAGGTTTTATAAACACCCATGTCCAGATTTAGTGTGGATATAAGTTTTAAACTCCTATGGATAAATACTCCTTTGGATAAGTGGAGCAAAATTGTAGAATCACATGGTAAGAGTATGGGTCACTTGTAGGAAACTGACAAACTCTCTTCAAAAGTAGCTGTACAATTTTGCAGTCCAACCAGAAGTGAAGGACAGTTTCTGTTGCTCTACATCATCACCATAATTTGATAATGTCAGTGTCCCAGATTTGGGCATTTTTAACAGGTATGTAATGGTATCTCACTGATATATCAATACACATTTCCCTGTTAACATGTGATGTGGAGCATTTCTTCATGTGCTAATTTGTCATTTTTATATCTTTTTCAGTGAAGTGTCTCTAGGATTTTTGATCCATTGTTAATTTTAAGAGTTATTTTTATGTTTTGGAATAAATCCCTTTATCACATATGTCTTTTGCCAATATTCTCTTCCAGTTTGTGGTTTACCTTTTAATTTTCTTGATCTTGTCTTTAGCTTTGGAGAAGTTTATAATTTTGATGAAGTCCAGCTCATCAATTATTTTTGTCATGGTTCATACCATTGCTGTTGTGTTGGAAAGAGTATTGTCACCCTTATGGTCATCTAGATTTTATCTTATATAATCTTCTGAGAGTTCTGTAGTTTTGGATTTTATATTCAGGTCTATGATCCTTTTGGTTAATTTTTGTTAATGGTATAACATTTATGTCTGGATTCTTTTTTGTTTTTGTATATAGATGTTCAGTTCTTCTAGCATCATTTGTTGATGACACTATCTTTGCTCTGTTGCATAGCTTTCTTATGCCTTTGTTCCCATCAAATGTCAATTTTTTGGTTTACTTTTTGTGTGAAATCAATACAGAGAAGAAGGAATATATACAAAGTAAAATCCCCCTTCATATAATAATATAACATAGTGTTTAAAAGTATAGGTTCAGTAACCTAAGATTACCTGGGAAAGTTATATAAGCCTTTATTGCCTAAGAAACCCCATTTGTAAAATGAAGATAATCATATTAATACAAATAATAGGACCATAATGAAGATTCAGTAACACAATACATACTGAGTACATAGGATTGTACCTGGTGAATAGGTACTACCTGATAAATGAAGAAGCTTTTTATTAAGTGTGTAATTAATGGGACATAAAAAGACAGCACATATTTCCAGTTCACTCTTTATTTAAAAAAAAAAAAAAAACCTTAATCCAGGAAGGTAAGAAGCAGGCTGAAAGAAGTATCAAAGAATGTAATTTGCTCCATCTAATGGTTTTAAAACTTCTTACAACAGTAGCTTCTAAATGGCAGTCTGTAGTTTGGTATGAGTCTATGACAATGTTTTGTTCTAGTTTAAAGCAAACGGGAAAATTAAAGTGTGTGTGTGTGTGTGTGTGTGTGTGGTTGCAAACTCCTCTTTCTTGGGAAAGATCCCCCTTTATCCTGAGATCATGTGCATACTGTACTTTCTGGTATTATACTTTTTTAATGATAAAATGATTAGATACTAGTTGGTGTTTTCAAACAGTGTTTATATTGTAAAATCAAGAGTTGATAATGCTGTGTCCCCAAAACATATTCTAAAATTATTTTGACTTATGAAATCAGATGTCTGGGGACCACTGCCTGAGGACACAATCACTTATTTAGTCTGGCCAGAGCTCTGAGATAAATGCACAGCACTGTTGAGGAGCAAATGTGGTGCAGGAGCCAGACTATGAAGTAGTGGACCCTTTCTCTGTGTTAGAAACAAACAGGTTAAAACCATTCTCTTTCATTAGAAGGATTAATGACCCTAACTTCAAGCACAATAGGTGTGTTGTCTGTCCATCTCTCTGTCCATCTCTCTGTCTGTCTGTGGCAGAGTAACAAATTACTACACATTTAGCAACATAAAACAACACACAATTATTACTTCACAGTGTCTATGAGTCACAAGCCTACATTTGTCTTAGCAGGATTCTATTTTCAAGGTCATACAAAGTTTCAGTTAAACTATTGGTTGGGCTGTGTTTCCAACTGCAGGTTTGCCTGGGAGAGACTTTACTTCCAATCTCATTCTGGTTGTTTTCAGAACTGTGGTGCTAGAGACCATCCATAATTCTTAGCATCTTGCCACTTCTACTTTCTTGGCATGACTGTGCTTGTGTCATCAAGCCAGCTAGGAAAATCTGTCCTGCTTTGAGTCTTAAAAGAAGGAAGGAGGACTTTCCCTTCTTTTGAGGTTTTTTGCCTGATTAAGTCAGGCCTCTGAGGATAATCTGCCTTTGATTAATTCAAAATCAGTAGATTTGGAAGCTAAATTACATATATGCAATATCTTGTCAGCTTTGCCATATTCTGTTGTTCAGAAAGAAGTGACATGAAAGAAGTCTTCACTCAAAGGCAGAGGATTGATTATACAGAGCACAAACATAAGGGATGCAGAGAGGTGGGAAATGACCATCAGGGGCCCTCTAGGTTCTGTCCATTACAGAGAGAATTAAATGTGTTTTTTCAAACTCAGTAAAGGCAGCACTCTTGGTGTAGGGAAATGAATAGCTAAGCATTAAGTACTGCAAGTACTAAGGTACTCTGATTTTTAGCCTTATCTCTGCCACTCATTAGCTGCTTAAACTGGACTAGCTGCTTAGCACATTAAGCATACCACATACAATATAAAGATAAATACAAACCTTGAAGGATACAATTTTTGAAATTTCCATAAAATGTCGGAAAGTAGTAATTGTAGGATCTTCAACTGAGGTGTCTATTAAGTAGTCAGAGCAGACAGTGTATGTATCCCTGTGGTTGAAACTCCCAAAGATAAGGTAAAAATTATACTTTCTTTTAAAACTACAACTAATCAGGAAAAACTGTACAGAGCAAGATGGTTTCATCTCCCTATTTAAATATACAAAATAAAAAGGAATTTACCTTCAACTTTCAAACTCCTGTATATTAGTGCCTCAAGAACTTTGATAAACGTGATAAGCAATTTGAAATTTTGAATTATTTGAATCATATAGACATCTATACTCAACAGAAATAAGAATAAGAATGTGTAATAATTTATCACAGTATTTCCAAACTCTACAAAGAAATGAGAGGAAAGAGCATATCTCTTGTAAAAGTAAAAGACCCCTTATGTAAAATGAGCTTCATGAAAATCACCTTGATTTACTCCTCGACAAGTTGGCATCTTTGAATTGCATAAATTGCTTCCCCAACCCCTGTGTAAATCTAGATAATCAAGTGAAGCCGAGACAGAATGTAGCTAATTTAAGTCAAGATTTCCTTGTGAATAAATAAAATGCTGAAAGTGATGTAGCTCAGCTGGTCTCCTAAGTTCTGCTGATACTTGAAATACATGACTGATTCCTCAAGGACTTTGTCCAATGAAGGAACAAGTAGGGCAATATTTTACAATAAAGTGTTGATTTACTCTAAACTGTATTCCCTGGCAGACAATTGGGCAGAAACATTTTTTATTCCTTTGCTTCAATGTGAAATAATAAACAATAGATATCTTCAAACTGACATTACACAATAGCTGGGTGATTGAATCTGGCACTGCTGAAGTGAACTAATTTTTATATTGCTTCTTTTTTAATGCTGCCAGGATTGGCTGTAGAGAATACCTGAGCTTTCTGTATTAAATTAAGAGATGTACACATTTCTTTCATCTTCACATTTTAGCCTTTTATTTGTAAACTCATTTCAGGATAGTCAAGTTTAGGAGGAGCTGAGTCAGGCACTACATAGACCACTACAAGAAACTAAATGATCGGCATTTCATAAAAGAATTGATAACTTTGCTGGCTTAAACTCCTCAAAAAGAGGCTATAGCCAGGAATTTGGAGTTGTACTTTAACAACTAAGGTAGCACCATGTAACTTTCATGCTTTAGGTCTGTGACCTTTACTTCTGCCAATAAAATTTTGAAATGAAACTTATATTTCTTCCACTTAAATCTCATATCCTAAAATTAACCACTTATTTTATCCCCAAACAACTTAATCTAGTCAAAGATCTTTAATTAGTAAATGTATGAAAGACAATTGTCTATGAATATTATAATGGATAATTTTACATTTTTTTCTTAATTTTTGATAATTTTTGCTCTTTTATTTTTTTTTCCATAATATTTTATTGTCAAATTGTTTTCCATACAACACCCAGTGCTCTTCCCCTCAAGTGCCCACCACCATCACCACCACCTGTCTTCCCCCCTCCCCCCTCCCCCCCAACCCTCAGTTCATTCTCAGCTTTTATTAAGCATTTATTTATCAATTAAAGTAAAGCTGTTTCCATGTATAATAGTAAGTTTGAAGTCATTTTTATTTAACAATAGTGTTTTAATATTTTTTATTTCACTTGAATTTGTTATTACCTTGGAAATTTAAAATTCCACCTTGGGAAAGATTTACTTAAGTATAGTATTATTTTTTAAACCTTCCTTTAGGTCCTCAAATGTAGTATACTCTTGTTTATTATATGATAAAGGCATATCCTTAATTTAGTTCTTCTTAAGCAGGTGCTTTCTATTTGCCTTTGTTTGCTTTTTTATATTCAAAAAAATTTTTAATGTTTTATTTATTTTTGAGAGAGAGAGAGAGACAGGGTGATCAGGGGAGGGTCAGAGAGATAGGGAGACACAGAATCGAAAGACAGGCTCCAAGCCCTGAGCTGTCAGCACAGAGCCCGACGTGGGGCCCGAACCCATGAACCGTGAGATCATGACCTGAGCCGAAGCTGGATGATCAACAAACCGAGCCACCCAGGCACCCCTTTCTATTTGCCTTTGTGTTGTGAAATTCAATTATAAAACTTGACATAATAAACCAATTTTTCTATCACCTAAGCTATTTGAAAATAGTTGAATAGTTTCTTATGAAAAAAATTGATGAAAATATAAATTTCAAGATAAATATGAAAAAAAAAGAGTTTAACTTGGTATCCCAGGAATAAAACATAAAAAGTGACACCAAATCAGGTTTTAAAATATTGGGTGGTAGTGAATATCAGGAGTTTTAAAACAAACCCAAAGATCACTCATATATTGCTGGTTGGAATGCAAAATGGCACAGATTCTCAAGAAAATAGCATTTTTTAAAATAAAAAACCATACAATTACAATGTAATCCAGCAGTTGCACTCTTGGGCATTTATCCAAGGGAAATGAAAACTATGGCTTACATAAAAGCCTATAAATGAATTTTCATAACAAATTTATTCACAGTATTTCCAAACTAGAGGCTACCTAAGTGTCCTCCAATAAGTGAATGGTAAACAAATTGTTGTAAGTCCATACTATGGACTAGTATGAAGCAATGAAAAGGATAAAATTGTTGATATACTCAACTTGGATGACCCTCAAAGGAATTATGCCAAATGAAGAAAAACAATCCCAAGAGACTGTATACTTTTTGAAATCATTTGTATAAGAGTTTTGAAATAATAAAATTATAGATAAAGAGCAGAGAAGTGGTTGCCAGAGATAGATAGTTAGAGAGAAAGGGTTAGAGTGTGGGTATAAAGGAGCAATAGGAAGAATCCTTGAGGTAATGGACTTGTTCTGTATCTTGACTCTAGTCATGCATATAGAAACCAATTCATGATATAATTACACAAAAACTTAATACACACACTTACACAAAGGAATAAAAGTAAAACTGGAAAAATCTAAATAGAAACAGTAGATCGTAACAATGTCAATAATCTGGTCAGTCATTTGCACTACAGATCTGCAAGATGTTACCATTGAAGGTTATCTGTATTATTTTTGTAATTATACGCTAATCTGTATTTTTATAAAATAAAAACATTTCATTTAAAAATATCTTTTCAATGTCAAGCTATTAATTGAAAATAATCTTGAAAAACTAGGAGTACAAAAAATATGGAAGTTGGGATGCCTGGGTAGCTTAGTCGGTTAAGGATCCGGCTTCGGCTCAGGTTATGATCTTTTGGTTCATGGGTTCGAGCCCCGCATCAGGCTCTGTGCTGACAGCTAGCTCAGAGCCTGGAGCCTGTCTTCAGATTCTGTGTCTCCCTCTCTCTCTGACCCTTCCTTGCTCTCGCTGTCTCTCTCCCTCTCTCTCTCAAAAACAAATAAAAAACATTAAAAATTAAAAAATACATATATGGAAGTACCTACTAAGAAGAGAAAATAGCAAGAAGCATTAAAAGAAGAGGTACACTTGAATGAAACTTACAAGTCTTTTCTACCTAAAAAAAACATTGTATACTACTTGATACATACAACATGAATAATAAACACAAGAAGAGCAATGATTCAGAGGGGCAGAACACAGAACTATAAAAATTCAAACATAAACAGAATGTTTTAGAAACTTAATTATTAAATTATATAAATACATGCAAAGATGTAGTAAGAGATCTTGAAGTTTTAAAGGAGGTCTTAATAATGATGGCCATACAGTCACTTATTTTTCAGTAGAAATTAGGCTTTTAGAAAAGAAGTAAGCAGAACAAATGATTCCATGTTTTCTTTACAAGATTGAGTTGAGGTAACATCAAATCTGTATGAATTATCAGAAGACACTCTTTTGTTCTGGAATCAATGGCTCTTTAGCATTATTCACATCTAAATGACTCATATGAGGAAATGGGTATCCCTAATACCTAATAAATTTCCTTAAATGATTAATTAACTTGACAATAGTTTCTAAGGATTATATGAAATATCTCATTTAGGTAATAATTAACTTTTTTCTATAATAAAAGTCAGTGAAGAACACATTTGATGGCAAACATTGGGTGTTTTTAGTTGAAACAGGTGGAATTTCATTTTCACTTTTTTAAAGCAAAGCAAAACAAAACAAAACAAAATCATGTGGTGCAATAGCAAAAAAAGTAACATATTTAGACCAACACTCCTACTGAGAAAATATAGGAAAATAATATCTCTTTGAAGACTCAGAGAGCAACCCAGTCAGCTGAAAATTTGAATGACCAAGATTTTTAAGTGATACAAAATCAAATCCTTTCCTGGAAATATAGTATCAGCCATAGCTTCAACTTTGCTCTACGAGAGTTTTATATACATGGATGATATTCAGTGAATAATTACCAGATACCAGAAACTAGGATCAAATGACCAATAAATACTTGAATAAAAACAAACAGGAGCAGAATCACAAATGATTCAGATATTAGAGTTAATCATCACAAACTTTTAAAAAAGTGATTAATATGTTTCATGATATATATGACCCTAACAGAGAATTAAGCCAAAGAAAAGATATTAAAATAAAAAATGGTAAAAAATTAAATACTGATTCTAGACTCAGAAAATACAGTAACGAAAACCACACAGAGATACCACCTCACGCCAGTCAGAGTGGCTAAAACGAACAAATCAAGAGACCATAGATGGTGGCGAGGATGTGGAGAAACGGGCACCCTCCTACACTGTTGGTGGGAGTGTAAACTGGTGCAGCCACTCTGAAAAAACAGTGTGGAGGTTCCTCAAAAAACTATCAGTAGAACTCCACTATGACCCGGCAATAGCACTGCTAGGGATTTACCCAAGGGATACAGAAGTGCTGATGCATAGGGGCACATGTACCCCAATGTTCATAGCAGCACTGTCAACAATAGCCAAATCATGGAAAGAGCCTAAATGTCCATCACCTGATGAATGGATCAAGAAGATGTGGTATATATATATACAATGGAGTATTACATGTCAATGAGAAAGAATGAAATCTGGCCATTTGTAGCAAAGTGGATAGACCTCGAGGGTGTCATGCTAAGCGAAATAAGTCAGACCAAGAAGGGCAGATACTATATGTTTTGCACTCATAGGTCTAACAGGAGAAACCTAATGGAGGATCATGGGGAGGGGAAGAGGGAAAGAGAGCTGGGGAGAGAAAGGGACACAAAATCTGAGAGACTAATGAATACCGAAAAGGAACAGAGGGCTGAAGGGGGAGGGGGAGGGGGAAGGGAAGTGGTAATGGAGGAGGGCACTTGTGGGGAAGAGCACTGGGTGTTGTATGGAAACCAATTTGACAATAAACTATTTAAAAAAATAACAATGACAAAATTGCTTACTAAGAACCACAGGAATATAACTACTAAGCAAATCTGAAGTCACAATAGCCAAAGAGCGGAAAAAAAGATACATTATCTTCAAAATAGCAGCAATACTCACAGTTAACATTTCAGCAAAACAAGAGAAGCCGAAAAACAAAACAAAACAAAACAAAAAGCTCACATTTCTAAGGTACTAAAAAAAAAAAAAACTTCAATCTAGAATTATATGAGCCTGTCTTCAGATTCTGTGTCTCTCTCTCTCTCTGCCCCTCCCCCGTTCATGCTGTTTCTCTCTCTCTCAAAAATAAATAAAACATGAAAAAAATTATTTTTAAAAAATCAGTGTGCCCACAAAAGGCCTGCTTCCTGCAGTAGAGATTCGAGAAAATCCATTTTATTTCTCTTCTGTCTGCTGGTGATTGCCAACACTCCTAGGCTTGTGATTACATCATTCCAATCTTTGCCCCTATAGTCCTTTTGTCTTCTTTACTGTCTCTGAAATTTCCCTAAGTATGTCTCTGTTAAAGAGATGTGTAATTGTGTTTAGGACCCACTCTGCTCATCCAGGATAATTTTCCTCTCAAGATTCTTGACAATCACATTTGTAAAGACCCTTTTTTTCATATAAAGTCACATTTGTAGGTTCCAGGGATTTGTGTATGAATATATTTTGGGGAACCATATTCAATCTACTACAATAACTATAAATAATTGTATTTTAATTAAATTGAAACTCTAACAAAATAATGAACAAATTCTTTGAAAAGTACAATCTACCAAAACTAATACAAGAGATAAAAAATGTCTCTTTTTGTATTTATTAGAGGTTAAATTTATTTTTTAAACTTACCTACAAAGAAACTTTCTGACTAAAATGGCTTTCCCAGTGATTTCTCCCAAATGTTAAAAGTAACACCAGCTTTACACAACTTTTCTAGGAAATAAATAAAGACACATTTCTTAATTGATTTAATGAGGGCAGAATAACATTGACACCAAAACCTAGATACAAATATAAGGCAAAAATATTATCTCAATATCTTTCATGAATAAACATGTAGCAACCATAAACAAAACATTTTCATATATAGTATCTGGATCACCTCTAGATTGCATTTTTGATTAAAGTCATCTATCAAAAATTTATAACAAATATCATAACTTAATGCTAAAATAGTTTAAGCCTTTCCACTGAGATCAGAAATGAAATATGGATTCCCATTACCCCATTTTCATACAAGGCTGTGCTGGAAGCTCTTGCCATTGCAATTAGGCAAGAAAAAAATAAGAAAATGTGTAACAAATGTAAATAATGAAATAAAACTGGCATTTTTTCAGAAGATATGACACGATGTATAGAAAGCCCAAGGAATCTTCAGATAAATCACTAAAATTAATTCATAAATATATCAAGGTAAATTAATTCACCATCCACATGCAAAAACCAATCATATTTCTAGATATTAGCAATGAACAGACAGAAAATCATATTTAATGACATGATTCACAAGAATTAGGTATAAATCTACTGAGGAATTGATGTGCAAGAATGCTATATTGAAACTAGTGAACATTACTGGGAATAATTAAGGAAGAATTAAATAAATGAAAGTAAATATTCTATTTATTTACTAGAATAGATTTTGTCCCACTAATCATATTAACAATAACAGCTAGCATGTAGTGGAAACTTATGTTGTACTGTATGCTTAACATGCATATTATTTAAAAAAAATATTTTAATGTTCGATTTGTGAGAGAGAGCGAGCAAGTGAGAGAGAGAGAGAGAGACAGACAGAGAGAAAGAGAGAGAGAGAGAGAGAGAGAGAGAGAGAGAGAGAGAGAGAGAGAGAAACAGAGCATGATTGAGGGAAGAGCAGAGAGAGAGGGAGACATAGACTCTAAATCTAAAGCAGGCTCCAGGCTGCTTTAGAACTCACGAAATTTGAGATTGTAACCTGAGCTGAAATTGGATGTTCAATCGACTGAGCAATCCAGGTACCCCTACATGCATACTCTTCTGTAATTCTTCTCAACATTATCTTATGAATTAGGTGCTATTTTAAATCTCATTTAACAAATAACAAATAAGTGAGATAAATGTATTATGTTTATAAATTACATAAAGTGATGACATAAGTAGATTCTACTAGTGAAAAAAACTAGAAAAGCCCTGACAGCCTTCTAGAACCCTTAAGATATAATTTCAGAGAGAGAGCCTACAGCTGTGTGAGGAATAGTATATGATTTAAAACTGTGATCCAAGCCACCATCATCTCACTCCTAACTAAATGTTCTCCATCCTGACATGAAACTCCATAATTTACTTTCACTTTGATGAAGAAAGCAAGTCTGTTAAACTGTAATTAGATATTATCACCCTTCTGCTCAAAAACCCCCATTCCTAGCTGTGTTTGGAGTAAAAGACAAAGTCCTTATAATATCCTACAAGATCCTACAGAATTGACTTTATGTCTAGCTCCTACTTCTATGGCACTCCAGCCATGCGGACCTTATTGTGGCCGTAAGGAGCAACAGTCCAGCCTTCTACTTTGTTCACTGTCTACACAGTCTGCATGGAACATGTTTACACAGATATTATAGATATCTCTTTCACTTTTTGATTTCTTCCACTATCTTTTTTCAAAAATGTCTACCCCAACCTCTCCATTTAAAATTGAACCCTCAAACCCCAGGATATTTCCCAACCACCCTCTCCTGCTTTATTTCCATAGTACTATCATTTCCCAGTACAGTATTTGAACAGTTTGTTTAATATCTTTATCTATCTCTACCCAATGGAATTTCATCTCTAATAGAAATGAGAGTTTTGTCTAATTTATATACTGTTATATCCTCAGTTCCTAGAAAAGTGCATTCTTCATAGTATATCCACATTCAATGAATATTAGGAGAATGAATGCTTCAGTCAAAAGTTGTGACATATAAAAAATAAATTTGAGTTTGGGGCACAATATTCAGAGAACAGGAAATTGAAAATCTCTTGCCTATTTATGTAATTTATTTTAAAACATGCAAAATTGGATGACATTGTATTAATATCACTACACTTGTTGTCTTGATCCAGAAGTTCTTTGCTTATTTTGGTGTTAAACAAATTCTTACAAATCCTGTATTCAGGCCACTTTCCTGAACACAAAACTACAGTCCTTTAATGAGTTATTACTACCATCATGATTTTAAATAACTTGCCTGAGGGTACACACTAACTGTGCAAATCCATACTTACCACTGCTGTCAAATAAAATCATTGAGCTAAGATTACCCACTTCAGATAGTCTCAGTCAACTTCAAGCAAAGCAACAGAAATGTATTTGGTTTAGTGCAGTTTTTTAAATATAATGGGCTCCTTTTATCCCTTGATGTTACATGCCATGTCCATCAATGTCAGACAGAAATAACCTGACCTTGAATTGTTTGGTCCAGGTGCCATGGATGAACTGAATCAGATCAATCAAATAGCTGATTGGATCATTGTGTGACAATCAGTTTTCAAGATGACCCAAGAAAAGGCATCACGGAACAGTGAATTCTCTGACTACATAAAATATAACTATAGATTCCCTTTCTAAAAAATCTTGATGACCTATATACAAATCACTATTCTATGATAAAGTGGTCTGGAGCAATGCAGATGATATCCATATTTTTAATTCTGCTAAACTTGGGATCTTTAAAAATAGATGCACAAATAAATAGCAATAACAAATCAGATCCATATGTTGTTGAAACTACAGATGCTGAGAAAACTTGCAAAAGCCATTTCTTGTGCTTAAATTTTTCTTTTAAGCCCAGTTATGTAAATTACATTTCTAAAACATAATAGATAACAATTTGTACATTATGATATATTATTAGCACAAAATGAAACTGATTCAAGCATTCAGTTGAATTTTTTGTAAAAATTTGCATCTCACCTTGTATATTTTTTTAAAATCATGCCACAGTCAATAAAAGTAATTACTCTAGGATTAATAAAACCTTCTATCGAATTAAGAACATGCTATATAAAATAAAAGACTATTTTTCTTGTATTATTACAAAACCTCATCATACTTAAGCCATATACATCTCTAGAGATGTTTCAGGCTGGGAAAACTTCCAGATATTTTCTATTGGTTTAATTCCAGCACATCATCTTTCCTTTTGGCATATCTAAGGCAAACAAAGTCTTCCTATATCAGCATTCATTAAACATCTTTCTTTAAACAAATCTAGTCTATGCTACACTTGGTTAAATGGTTTTACTATGCATTTTCTCACTCAACATATGGTTTTGAGTCTAATATTGGCAAGGGTTTGCTCTGGGCACTAAAGATTCAGTGGTAAGCAAGATAGCCTACATTCTTTTTGAGGAAACAAACGCTTATAAAAAGAAAAAATATAGATTATAATAAATTGGAGAAAGTACATATGATTATGTGTAGAAATACTTGGAAATCAACTTGGATAGGATAAGGGAAGCTTTTCTTGTATCCTGAATCACTCTTCAAAGCTGAATTCAAATTACCTGACCAGAGTAAGCATTTCATTGAGGATAGAACCTTAACTTCTAAACCACCACCATTCTGCTAGTAACTTTCAAAAACAACTTACTGCCTTCTTAAGTATGAATAATCACAATGGATCATAAAATTTCAGAAAGCTAACTCTGGAAGTCACCTCCAAGTTCATGTAATGTCTATTTCTTTCTCATTTTAAAGATGGAGCACTTGATGGAGTTCCAGAGGGGTAACAAGTTTTACAAAAGCTTATCAATACTAGTTGGAGGTAGAACCATAACTAACACTGGGGTCTTCTGATTCTCAGTCCAATGTTTATTCTAGCATAGCCCTCTCAAAGGGTCCAGGTGTCATGGGTGGCATTCCATTGGAAGGAAAACTTGAGACATCCTTTCTAGAGAAATGAACAAGTTATCACATTTATACTTAAATAATTCTTGTGAGATAAGCAAACATCTTTTATTTCTGAAGTTTAAGAGCTGCCTGTGATGGGGAATTAAGCTCCATGGTGCCTATTAAAATCAAGCCAGGATATCCATTGTGGGTGAAGGAGGAAATCGAATGATGAATATAAGCAGTCATTGATATTTACATAGTAGCATGATGTTTTAAATCACTTGTGTTGAGCTCACATTTGTCAATGTTCATCCATTGAAACATACATTCAGTCCTGCCTGCTAAATCAGCTAAATGTTGGACCTCATTTTCTTAAGCATAATTAAATAGACAGACAGAGAGACAATGACAGTTTTTCTGTAGGAGTAGTCCATGGGGATACAAGAGAAGATTGTAGTAACTGACAAGGTGTTGAAAAACATATTTCCAAGTCTTGAAAAATTTTGCCTTATATCAATCACAAAGAATGTAGGTGAGTTATTAACTGTACTGGTTATTTATAGCTAATAAGTTATTTACTAATTTGACAGTGTCCATGCAGTATCTTTGCATGTTAAATGTTTTTTGTATCTTCACTGATTAGTAGAATTAAGGTCAAATTGTGTTTTGACATGCAACCCCAACTACTTTATTTTATGATTTGGTTATACTGTGTTCAAACTGTATATATATAACAATAAGCACAATTTTGTGCTACTAAGTAACTTCGAACTTTTAACTACTGGAATATGAAATGTGGCAGAAAAGAAGGCTGGAGCTTTAGGGATTAGAGATGATTTTTTGGGAAAGGTCATGGGATGGGGAGGGATATTTGTGATAATGCTTGGTTTGTTAAAGGTTCATATGCAGAGGCATCTTCCTGTTTCTGCGCCTGGAGCCAGTTCTCCGTGTCCATTATCTGCCAAAAACAGTGGGGTTTGGCATGTTTTCTTTGAACTTGCCAGGGATTCTGTTTGAAGGGGATTATTTGAGTTTGACAACTGGGAGCAGCCCTGCATCTCTACAGGAGGGTAGAGGGGCTGTTTATTTGACCAGCTGAGAGAACTGTGCATAGAGGCAGACCTGATAGTGTCACTGGATCCCAAGGCCCTCAGTAGGATACAGAATAACAGCTGTTTGCTACAGTGAGCAGATCAGAGGATTTTCATTTAATAAATTGGTACTTTACTTTCATTAATATTTTTAATGGAGCTGGGCTTCATCATGTTCTGTGACCCTCACCTACATTTTAGGGGTAGTCAAACTAATATTTTGAGCCACCTAGGAAGAGCCTTAGGGTATATTACAAATATTCGTAGGCCCAGGTTATCCATGGGCAAAAGAAAAGAGAAGAAAGGCCCCTCGAGTAACTGCTCTGTAACTAGAGAATTGTAATATATGCTGTAGTTCTTCTGAGCCCTCATTGTCCTTGTTGTTACTGTTCAAAAGGATTCTAAAATCTAAGGCTACATTTCCAAAAATGTTATGAATTGCAATTGAAATGGGAAATTGCATTAGAAATGTATTGATTTGTTAGAAGAAATATACCGTCAAAGCTTCCATTCACATGTTCTTTTTATAAAACACTTTTTGTTGTTGTTGTTGTTGTTGAAATGTAACACACCTCTAGAAAAGTGCAGGAAACAATGCATAGCTAAGGAAAATTTTGCAAAGTGAATAACTCATGTCACCACCACCCTGGTTAAGAAATAGAACATAGCTCCTCCCCTAAAAGGCTTTCTTTTGTCCCTTTTCAATTATAATTCTTCCTTTCCTCTCCCAAAATATATGCTTTCCTAAGAGGAAACTTTAGTTATGCTTCATTTTGAACTTTTTAATATAAATTTTAGTAAGTGTATGTATTCTTTTGTACTTTGCTTCTTTTTTAACATTATGTTTGTGAGATTCCACATTGTTGCAAACAGCTGAAGTTTGCTCATTTGTATTACTGAATAGGATTCCACTGTAGGACTATACTGTGATTTGTTTTATCCAATGCACTGTTGATGAACAATTAAATTGTTTCACACACCAAAAAATGCAACACATGACACATCAATGATACTAACTTTTGCCAGTAATGTGAGTGAGTCATGGTCTCTCTTTGTGATTTCTCTGATTAATAATGAAATTTAGTGCCTCTTTTATATGTTTATTGGCCACTTGGATCTCCTCTTTTAATTTCCTGTTCGAATATCTTGCACTTTTCTTCTAGTAGGTTGGCTATCTTTTTCTTAATGATTCCTAGGAGATCTATATGTTCTTTGTTACATGTGTTAAAAATATCTTCTTTGAGCCTGTAGCTTTCAACTTTCCTCTTTCACTGAATAGCAATTCATATTGTCTAATGTATTTTTTAAAATTTTTATATTTGAGTATTTCCATGTATCTTTTATGTACGTGTATAATTTTTACATATTTTTATCCATGAGATTTCTTTTCAACTCCAAGTTAAAATAATTATTCTCATATATTATTTCTTAGAGTTATTTTGTCTTTAACTTTATGTCATAAAATTCTCCTGGAAATGATTGCTTTCTACTGTGAAGTAAAGCCCAAAGTTCATTTATTATGAAGGCATTTCTTTCTCCATTGATCTGCCTCATACCTTTGTCATAAATCAAATATCATATATATGAATGGGTCTCTTATTGGCAACTATTATATTCCATTGGTCAATTCTTTATTTTTTTGTGGGAATCCTATTTTTTCAAGCTTATTGATTAATTTTGAGAGAGAGAGAATGAGCACAAGTGGGGAAGAAGGAGAGAGAGAATCCCAATCAGGTTCCACACTATCAGTGCACAGCCCAAAGGGGGTCTAGAACTCAAGAACCGTGAGATTATAACCTGAACTGGGCTGAAATCCAGAGTCTTCATTCAGCCCACTGACCCATCCAGGGGCTCTTATTGATCAACTTTCTATCCATGAAACAATATCTGTTTTAGTTAATGTAGTATTAAAATATACCTTGCTCTCTGATAGAGAAATTCCTCCCCACATCATTATTCTTCTTTCAAAATATTTTAGCTATTATTAGACCATTGCATTTCCATATAAAATTTTAAAATCTACTTGTAAAATTCCAACTATACAAACATATATTTGTATTTTGTTGGGATTGCATTGAATTTATAAAACAACTTGGAGAAAGCTGATATCTTTACAGTATTGAATCTCCCAGTTCATAAGCAAGGTATAACCCCTCCATTTACTTAAGTATACACTTTCAATTAAAAATATCCTATACTTTATGTATAGAAGTCATATACATTTTTTAATATTTATTTATTTTTGAGAGAGACAGAGAGACAGCATGAGTTGTGGAGGGGCAGAGAGAGAGGGAGACACAGAATCTGAAGCAGGCTATAAGCTCTGAGCCGTCAGCACAGAGTCCGACACCGGGCTTGAACTCATGAACTGTGAGATCATGACCTGGGCCAACTTCAGACACTTAACTGACTGAGCCACCCAGGCATCACTGAGGTCTTGTATATTTGTATGGGATTTATTTTATTTATTTTATGGGTTTTTTTTAAATTTATTTTTGAGAGACAGAGAGAAACAGTGCGAACAGAGGAGGGGCAGAGAGAGAGGGAGATACAGAATCTGAAACAGGCTCCTGGCTCTGAGCTAGCTGTCAGCACACAGCCCAATTCAGGGCTTGAACCTTGAACCCACAAACAATGAGCTCATGTCCTGAGCTGAAGCAGGACACTTAACCGACTGAACCACCCAGGCACCCTAGGATTTGTTTTTAGGTATTAAAAATTGCTTCCCATAGTTTATCATTTTATTTTTATATATTAGAAACAGAATTGATTTTTAGGTTTACCTTAAATCTAATAGTCTTGCTAAATTAATTCATTAATTGATATTTTTATCTTTGTTTATACAAAATTACGTTATATTCTTTTGTATTCTTTTACTAATTTTTTCTACCCCCTTAGAATCATTAATTTCCAAACTTATATTCTTTTCTAACTAATTTGTTTAAGCTTATAAGACTTTTGTTTTAGGAATGATTATGCTGCATCTGACAACTTTTCATATATTATAATTTTGGTTAATTTATTATTTTTATTTTTGAATATAATTAATGTACAGTGTTATATTAGTTCCAGGTGTACAATATAATAAATAAACATTTCTATACATTACTCAGAGCTCATTAAAATACATGTACTCTTTGTCTTCTTTATCTATTTCATTTCCCCACCACCAATCTTTCCTCTGGCAATTACTGGTTTGTTCTCTGTATTGAAGAGTCTCGAAAGAGATTTAACATTTGGTTTGCCTCTTTCTTTCTTTGTTTATTCATTTGTTTTACTTTTTAACTTGCACATTTGTGAAATCATATGGATTTGTCTTTCTGTTTATAACTAATCTCACTTAGCATAATACTCTCTATGTTGCATCCATGTTGTTGCAAATGGCAAGATCTCATTTTTTTTTATGGTTGAGTGACATTCCATTGTCTACATATACCATATCTTCTCTATCCATTAATCTATTGATGGACACTTGGGTTGCTTCTATATCTTGGCTATTGTAAATAATACTGCAATAAACATATGGGTACATATACCTTTTCATATTAGTGCTTTAGTTTTCTTTGGGCAAATATCCAATAATGGAATTACTGGATCATAGGGTAGTTTTACTTTTAATTTTTTGAGGAAACTCCATACTATTTTTAACAGTGACTTTCTCCAAATTGCATTTCCACTAACATTGTACATGGGTTCCTTTTTTTCCACATCCTTGCCAACACTTCTTGTCTTTTTGCTTTTAGCCATTCTCACAGATGTGAGATGACATATTATTGTGTATTTTATTTGCATTTCCCTCATGATTACTGATGTTGAGCATCATTTCATGTGTCTGTTATCCAACAGACTTGTATATCTTCTTTGAAAAAATATTTATTCCGGTGCTCTGCTCATTTTTTAATTGGATGATTTGTTGCAGGGGTTGTTTTTGAGTATTATAAGTTATTCATATTATGGATATTACCCCTCATTGGATGTGTCATTTGCAAATATCTTCTCCCCCTAATTAGGTTTCCTTTTTACTTTGTTAATGGTTTTGTGCACTATGCAAAAGATTTTTATTTTATTGTAATCTCAATAGTTTAACTTTGCTTTGTTTCCCTTGCCTGAGCAGACATACATAGAAAAATATTTCTAATGGCCAATGTCAAAGAAATTACTATGTGCTTTCTTCTAAGATTTATGTTTCAGCCTTCACATTTAGCTCTTTAACACTTTGAGTTTATTTTTGTGTATGGTGAGAGAAAACAGTCCATTTTCTGTTTTTGTTATTTTGTTTAACATTTAGCCACCTAAAACAATAGTCCCGGCACCATTTGTTGAAGAGACTGTGTTTTCCCCATTGTATATTCTTGCATTAGTTGTTGTAGATTAATTGACCATATGAGTGTGAATTTACTTCTGGGCTTCCTAATCTGTACTACTGATATGTGTGTCTGTTTTCATGCCAGTATCATATTGTTTGGATTACTACAGTTTTGTAGTATATCTTATAATCTAGAATTATGATACCTCCAGTTTTGTTCTTTCTCAAGATTGTTTTGACTATTCAGGGTCTTTTTTGATTCCATACAAATTTTAGTATTATATATTCTAGTTCAGTGAAAAATGCTGATGGTATTTTGATAGGGTTTGTATTAAATCTGTAGATTGCCTTGGACATTTTAACAATATTTTTTCTTCCAATCCATGAGCATGAAGTGGGGATAAGAGTGTAGAGATCAGTGTAACTGCGGGCCCATCAAAAGGACTGGGGTATACATTAGGTCTGACTGCTAGTCCCACCTACCACAAAAAGCCTCTCAGGAAAAGTGTCCTCAACAAATGGACTGAGGGTAGATATCTGACCTGACCACTAATCCCACACAACTTAATTGTAAGCTTACAGTGGCCTCAGACAGGCCCCTTAACAGCACAGGGACCAGAACCTTCCCAGTGTGCACACAGCAGGCAAAACTATCACAGCCAACCGAACTGAAGGCAAATGTGGCTCAACCACAGCAGTCAGTGCATACATACCTTTGAAATGCTTGGTTCTGGTGAACAGGAGTACTGTACTACCGGGCACCACAGGACCTCTACTTTCAAGATCATGGGCTATTTGTGGCTTTCCTAATATGTAGAAAACAAAAGAAAAGACAGATTAATACTTCCCCAATGAAAGAACAGCCCAAAACTACAGCAGAAGAGCTAAATGCAACAGAGACAAGCAATATACCTGATAAATAATTCATAGTAATGGTCAAAAAGGTACTCACTGGACTTGAGAAAAGAGAAGAAGATCTCAATGAAACTTTCAACAAAAATTATAAAATATAAAAAAGAACCTGTTAGAAGATTCAACTAAAATTAAGAAAAAGTACATTAGAGGGAATCAGTAGCAGATTAGAGGATGCAGAAGAATAAATTAGAAAACTGGAAGACAGGGTAATAGAAAGCAATGAAGCAGAACAGCAAAAAGAAGAAAGATTAATAAAAGTGAGAATAGGTTAAGGGAGCTCAGCAATACCATCAAGCATAGTAGCATTTGCATCATAGGAATTTCTGAAGGAGTAAAGAAAGAGAAGGAACAGAAAAGTTATTTGAAGAAATAATAGCTGAAAACTTCCCTAATCTCAGGAAGGAAACAGACATCCAGATACAGGGCGGCAAGATAACCAAAAAAGGATGGTACTGAAATTTTGTATTTTCATTAACTGTTATGGGTCATTTTAATGCTGCTCATATTAGGGACTTATAGCTGTCTGTCTGCCTACTCTGAGATACTGCTTTTCATGTTTTCTTTCCTCTTTGTCTTATGCAAACATACTATCTCTGATTTTTAACCTCAGCTGAGTGCTTAGAAGTCCTCAGCAGCCTTTTCATTCTCCTTATATTTTCTCCATTTTTAGTGATTCACAGCCACTGTTCCAAATTGTTTTAACACTCCTATGACCATCGTATTTTTCTCCATCTCGTTTTCCTAAGCATAAGACACAATTTTTACTGAGAAGATTAATCTTCTCTGGCCTAAGTTTTACTAAATCCCTTCTGCTTCAAATGAAAATGTTTTGGGCATTCATGTTGAATTCCACTATGTATTCTTATGTATTCTTCCTCATTCTTCTCTCCTCTGCTTCATCTTGAGAGTCTTCTTTGTTCAAACCCTCTGTCATTTATTCCATCGTGACTTGTTTGGGTTTTTTTTTTACAACTTTTCTAACCTTGATTTCCTTTTTCTTTGATTAAGAACACTACTTACAATATTTTTCTTACCTATAATATTATATACAAAGTATCTTCTAAGCTATCTCTTTAGGGGATTTGACCAGGTCAGTGCAAGTTCACACCAATCAGAACCAAAGCAAAAGATCACAGCTTTTTTATATTTTGTGAACTATAACATTGCAAAGGACACCGCTTTATTCTAATTCAGTTCTCTTAGTTGATGAGTGAAGTGAATCCATCACAGAGCACATTGCCAAAATACTGGTTATGAGTGCAAGCCCTAGTTGCCCCTCTATCTTCTGTTTTCAAGATTTAAGTATATATTTATTTGCAACATTTCTTGTTACAAACATGACAAAGTAGATGGGTGTATGTTTAAGAAGTGCTATGAATATTTTTTCTTATAACTCCATTTTAGGATGGTCTCTGTAAATATTAGAAAATTGGAATATTTGTAAATGTTAGGTAATCCTACACTAAAGTAAAATGTAAATAATAGAAGCTGTTTAGTTTTGCCTCAAGAATACAGCCTATCTTCATTTCTAATAAAATATTTATGTCCCTAATTATGTGTTACTTTGGCTAATATTTTAATTATCTTCTATTCCTTACACACACATTGTATAATTACAAGGAGTGTCATGCTTGCTGTCAATGAGAAAAGGTTGGAATTAAGCACTTACACTATAAACAATCAGCTCACAGATAAGAGAGAATTAAGAATTTAAGTGATGTTTTCTACATTGCCTGCAGCTTCATTCATCCTCACACCCTACAGATGTTATTTGATAGTGGCCATATATCTTTTTTACATACATACACATTACCAGGCATTATTATGGTAACATCAAAAATATCCAACAACTTTTTATTTTAATCCTTTTCATTCTACACGAAAGAAAGAAAGAAAGAAAGAAGAAAGAAAGAAAGAAAGAAAGAAAGAAAGAAAGAAAGAAAGAAAGAAAGAAGAAAGAAAGAAAGAAAGAAAGAAAGAAAGAAAGAAAGAAAGAAAGAAGGAAATCCCATAGGAAGTCTGATTCTTATTCTTGAATCTAAAATTTCAGATTTCATTTGTGTCCTAGTAGAATTGAAATCCATTTTAACATATAGTTTCCAAAGTGAAATTTATTTACACCATGTAGAAAGCTTTGTTTTATGCTCACATCAAATTTTACATTATAATAAGATGGAGGAGGGAGAGTTGAGGGCGTTGAAGTGTATGTTCTCCAAGGTCCCTTTAAGCTCAAATATACTCTAATTCTGAGCGGGGAGCAAAAGCATTGCCAACACTGATAGATCCTAGAAGAATACACTACTTTAAACTGATTGAAAGAAAAATTTTTGAATCTCTTTAACTTGTACATTGGTATACTGACAAAAATGTCTTTATACATTAGAATATGTAATACTAAAAAAAACAAAAAAAGAATATATGATATTGTTTTCTATAATTGGATTACTATCCATTATGCTAACTCATCTGTATAGCCATTTAAGGATTATCAAGAACTTTAAATGAACATTCACTTGTTATAAACACTGTATAACAGATATACCATGATGAAAGAGAAAGTATTAAGATGGTAATACAACAACATAAGTGATCTCCCCAAGATCACCAATTAGTAAATGGTGGAGTCAATGCACACAGAACTCTCTGAAAAGGTCAGTATTACAGTTAGTAGAAACATCATACTGACATATATTTTATTTTTACTTCCAGCATCCATACTACAAATTTTTTTTTTCTTAAAAACTGATGATATGGAGGGAGGCTGGCTGGCTCTGTCAGTTGAACATTTGATTTCACCTCAGGTCATGATCTCATGGTTCATGGGTTTGAGCTCCACATTAGTCTCTGTGCTGACAGCTCAGAACCTGGATGGAACCTGCTTCAGATCTGTGTCTCTCTGTATCTCTGCCCCTCCCCCATCACACTTCGTTTGTCTCTGTCTCTCAAAAATAAAAACAATAAGCATTAAAAAACCTGATGATATGGTAAACATGATTTGATAAGTATATTTGCAATGCCAAGTAAATAATAATGAAAGAAACTCAATGGTGCACATCTCTACCTCAAACATGAAAAACTGGCAGTGGTGATGAATAAGATGGGGGCAATTGAATGTTTTGTAAGCATAATTTTTATTCAGCTTAAAGTCCCAGAAGCATTACTACCCAGTAAGAAAGTAAAATGTTCTTGGAAGCTTTAAGCTTTGTCTTCTTCTCAGGTAAAAATGATTGTTAGCATAAATTTCCTATGAAAGACATTTAACCCACATTGGGAAGGAATTGGAAAATGAACATTAAAATGACCATGCTGAGAATCCCTTGAGGAGAATGAGAAATTCAAAGTTGCATGAGAGATATCATTTACTCCATACTGATAATATCTGTGCCATGCAGGTTACTCCTGAATCTAAACATCTAGATCAAGCATAACTGTTTCAAAATGTGTTTATGGTTCATTTTCTTCATTTAAGGATGGAATTTGAGATCATCTTTGTCCTTCTTATGATGAGACACATATATTTCTGATTATCCATAAACTTATTAACACATTTCATCTTCTCCCACATATATGTTTCTCCTTGAATCTTAGCTCTTATAGTCAAAACCATGGTGGACTCATCAGATGATTTTATCTTCTTGGCAGATTGTTCAGATTATTGAGGTCTACAGATCTAGAGAACAACTAATTTTTAGTTGACATTCTTAACATTTAGTTTTTCTTTGTGGTAGACCAACACAACCCTAGTACATTTTATCAGACATTTTGATTCAAGCTGTTCACCAGAACACACACAAAAAAAATGGCACAAGGAGAACTTGCACAATATTCATTGAATAATACTGATGTGCAGAATGTATTGAGTGCCACACGAACATTCATGACATGTTTATGTATATGTGTATATATTTACATATGTACAGACACATATATAAACACATATTTGTCAGATATTTTAAATCACTATGGAATTAATTCAAACTAACAAATATGCACTCAACTTTTACTATGTTTTGAGGCTCTGAATGAGGAACATGGATTATTGCAGTCATTCTGTTTAACTATTTTACTGTCTTAACTCTTATAATAGTTAATTTTACTTTTCAAATTGGCTGGGTCACAGTGTCCAGATAGTTGATCAAACATTATTCTGGGTATTTCCATGAGGGTGTTTTGCATGAGATTAACATTTAAATTAGTAGACCTGAAGTAAAACAGATTGACCCACATAATGTGTATGAGCCTTCTCTGATCACTGAGGGCCCAAATAGAACAAAAAAACCTGATCTTTCCTGAGCAAGAAGGATGCTCTTCAGTCTTGAACTGCAGCATTGGCTCTTCTCTGACTCTCCATGCTGAGGCCCTTTGCAACATCAATGACATTCTTTGCTGGGTCTTCAGCCTGATGGCATACCCTCCAGATTTGGAATTGTTAGCCTCCATAATCATGTGAGCCAATCCCTTAAAATAATCCCTCCATCACCCTCTCTCTTTCCCTTTATATACACATACACAAAGACACACACACACACACACACACACACACACACAGACGCACACACACAGATCCTATTAGTTATGTTTCTCTGGAGGACCTTAATATTCTTACATGCTTAAAACCATTCTTCAAGCACCGATCTGTGTAATCTATCAAAAACACTCATTTAATCATCATTTGCTTTCTTGGGACTTTCAAAGACATTTAAGCACCTACAGATAAAATCCAAGTGTCTTAACTTGGCCTGTAAGGCCTCCATAGTTTGTCTATTTAATTGTCATATTTTTACTCCTGCCACTTCCTACCTACCTTGAACTCCATACTCTTGTGGTGAATTATGTGTTCGTTAAGCACAGCAGGCTATTTCACACCACTGTGTATTTACCCAGATCATTCCCACTGTCTGGATACCTCCTTATCCAACTTCAATTTTTTTTCAATAGTTTATCCATATTGTTCTTGGTTCTTTCTATTCTTCTGTTCATTTTATTTTTTTGAGAATTAGTTATAAACAAAATTTGCAGCTTTAAAACATGACAAATTTTAGCATTTTTATGTTCTTAGTCTCCCTAAATTTTTAATAAAGGAAATAAACATCACAAGTAATGTTGAAATTTCCTTTAACCTCTGGTTTTCATCCTGTTGCCCTTCTTCCTTCTCAGAGGCAACTGCTGCTGTATGGCTGTTTCCTGTGCTTAAATTTTTATTCATATACACACTCATAAATACAATTA
Source organism: Suricata suricatta (assembly GCF_006229205.1). Classification (NCBI taxonomy): domain Eukaryota; kingdom Metazoa; phylum Chordata; class Mammalia; order Carnivora; family Herpestidae; genus Suricata; species Suricata suricatta. The sequence goes on from NC_043712.1 coordinate 57,916,616, forward strand.
TACCTTATTTATCATTCTGCAATGTTTTACTCAACATTATGCTTTTGATATTTGTCAATATTGAGATATACAATCCTACCTACTTGATGAATTTGAGTATTGTGTTCCATAGCATGAATATGCCATACTTTATTTATCTATTTACATATTGATGAACATAGATGTTTCTAATTTGAGGCTTTTATAAACAATGCTATAATAAATACTTTTATACAGTATTTCCTTATATGCCTTTTTTTCATTCACTCAAGTAAAAGTTTGTCTAGATATATATCTGAAAAAGATTATTGTCATATATTTTCATTAGTAATTTTATTGTAATTGACAAACTGCTCTTCAAAATAGATGCATCAATATTCACTGACCAGCAATATATGATAGGTCCTGACCCTTGGAAAACACTTGATATTGTCAAATCCTTAGTTGTCCTATTTTTTTTAATTAATAGTTGGGGTTGCATATCAGGTCTATATGATTCTACCTGATCATATATCAATATGCAAATTAGGGATCACCTCTTTTAGGACACTTGCTCAACTTCTTCTTTGTGTTCTCTTGAATAACTCTAGCAGAGTGTAAAAATCAATATCTTAAAATCATCTATTTCCTTTCCTACCTTTCCTACAGGACAATGCTCCCTTCATGGATTAGGATATATTTTTATTTACCTTTGAGTTTCTAGATCACACAGCACTGACAAACACATGAGTTTGTATACAATAAATATATATTTAAGTAGAATAAAATATAGTAAATATTACAAAACTCAAAATGTACTTGGAGGATTCTTCATGGAGATTCCTGAATGATGAGATAAGGAACATCAGAAGACAATAGACCCTTCCTTGGATGTGTTTATTTCTGTCCATAACAAAGAATCTTTTCATGGACTTATAGTGATGCATGACCAAGCAAGTTATGAAGGCCCAGATGCAGAAGGGGGTCACAAAAGATTACTGGTAAAAATCATAATATTTTATATCTACTAGTTTAAAATTGCCTTTATTTAGAAAGACACACTTATTGGTTGTTATAAGAAAATAGTAAATACCCATGACTTGTGAGTCCATTCATAATCTATGCCTTCTATTTACCTATCAAATACTTTGATATATACTTTGGATAAATTCTTTAAAGTTGAATGAGCTACAATTGTTTCATTATTTTGAATTTCTCATGTACTAACTTCATGACATTTGGAATGTGGTTTGACTCTTATGAGCCTCAGTTTTTTATTTTGTAAAGTTGAGGTAATGACAGAACTCTTTTCATAGGATTTTTGTAAGGATTAAATGAGATGCTGTTAGACTTTGATTTTAAAAGGGAAAAGAAAAAGAAAAACTCTGTTTTCTTGCTTATAATATGACCAAATTAATTCTTAACTCTTTGAAGAATAGTGATTTTTTTAATAAGAAAATTAGCAAAGTGTTCTTTCTGATCTCATGTCCTTTTTAAAAATTGTCTAGCTGATAAGATAGATCTTGGTTTCAATCAATAGCAAGTGATTACACCATGAAAATATTAGAATTACTTTCTAAACCTTATCTACCTAGTCTGTTAATCAATATTTTCAGTGGCCTCCAATTTTCATTCACAAAAAAAGCCCCAGTTAAATTTGTATATGCCTTCTTTTCTCCATACTCATGACATTCATATATTCTAAACATGTCAACTCTCTAAACCCATTAACTCAAACAGGATGGACTAGTTGTATAAACAGGCATTATCAACAACATCATCATGATCATCAACATCATCATCATTGTCATTGTCATAGACTGAATTTTTGTGTCCTCTGTTAATTCATATCTTAAAATTCGAATCCACAAAGTGATAGTATTAGAAAGTGGTGTTTTGGGGGTATAATAAGTTCGGAGTGTAGAGCCTTCATAAATCAGATAAGTGCCCTTATGAAAGAGACCCCAGAGAGCTCTCTGGCTCTCCTTCTCCCATCTGAGGACAACTTCAAGAAGACAGCCATCTATGACCCAAAAAGTAGGTGCTCACCAGACACCAAATCTCCTTACTCATTGATCTAGGACTTCCCCACCTCAAGAACTGTGCAAAATAAATGTTTGTTATATAAGCCAACCTGCCCATGAGCACATCATCATCATCGTTACCTACCCATGGGGGATCATCATCATCATCATCGTCAACATCAAACAACTAGCATTTTTTCTGAACTTACAATATGATCAACACGTGGGTTAGAATTTTATAAAGATTGACTCAATAGCCCTAGTCATCCAATAGTTCAAAGTGGAAGAATCAGAATTTGACTTTGAGCCCTCTGTGACCAGATCTCATGATCTGACTCACTGTATTATACTTACGTTAAACATTATGAAATTGCTGATATTCTAACATTTTGCAAAATGCTCAGCCTACTACATGATGCTCTTCTTTGGGAAACAAAATCAATATATTTAGGTTTTGTACATGTACCTACAACATAAGGAATATCATTCCAAAGGAAATATTTTTTAATTCCAGTTTTATTGAAGTATAATTGACAAATATACAAATTATATGTATCTAGAGTATACAATGATTGAGTATATGCATACACTTTGAAATTATTACAACCAAGTTAACTAATATATCAGTACTTCACAGAGTTACCATGCATGTGTGTGTGCTCGCTTGTGCGTGTGTGTGATGTATTTAAGTTCTACTCTCCAAACAAATAAGAAATACTTTTTGATACTATATTTGTTTCCTATTGGAAAATGTCATTCATTATCTAAAATTACTTCAAAGGACACTTAGCTCATTATATAAGTAAGTTAGCCAGAAATTTTCAGTAAGTAAAATGCTATAGACAGTAGGGAGATGGCAGACATACTCAGCCAGCTGGCTAAAATGTCCCTATTCTCTTTCAATATTACTTCATTCTGCCTAATAAAATTACATTTTATCGCCATGAAAGAAAGATATGCCTCCAGTGGCATAAAATTGCTAATGCAGGTTCCAAAAGAAGTAAAGCATTACCCACTGGGAGCCAGTGACTCTTTTACAGCTTCATGTCACGTGTACAGGATACCCCCATAAATAGTGAACACCAAAGGCAGGGTTTTGGTCTTGGATTCAGTCTGCCAGAAGAGTCATAAGCAAATTGTTTAGCCTTACTTGGTTTCGATATTCATGCTGAGAAACTGAGATAGTTGCATTTCATTGCTATCCCAAGACTGCAAATATAATATTTATTTTAGATTCATTATGGATGTTGTTTTGTGGTAATAGAGCAATGATATTGGGAATACATAATTTTGATTAGGTAGGATTAGAAGATGAAAAAAATCTGTTACCTTTCAGTGAGTAAACAATTTGGTTTAAATGAATTTGCTAGAAAACAAAGTGATTAGTCATACAAATGAGTAAAATAAAGACCGCAGGCTATTTGCCCTCCTCTTTAATTTAAATGCTCTGTATCATCACAGCCTCTAGAAGTCATCAAATCTCTGTTTCTTTCAATAACTGCGTCACAAACTAAACATTAATTTATATTCTACACCTGCAAAAAAAAGCTTCTGGTTTCTAAGTGGTTTGGACATATGAATTTCAAATGTTCTACTTCTATTTTTATAAAGTTTTCTTAGAATTGCCATTGATTTCTGAATTTCTATGTAAAGAAATGAAAAAAAACCCTCTAAATTTTGAGGGCAGAATATAACACCAAATGACATCAAGGTTGGATTTTACATTTAACTACATTTGCATTTAGATCAGTGTATTTGGAGATACGCAATATTCTGTATACCCTCACCTGAATAAACATGCTGTACTGCATAATGAAACATTTCAGACAATGCATGTTGGCCAAACTGAAAGCATCCCTCTTAATAAAATGGTGTATATTTTAAATAAATCTGCTTTATGCTTAAAAACAAACAAAACTATGAAACTATCATGCCCCATAAATTCATAATATTATGATATAATAAGTTTTATTTACTACTTATTGGTATTTATTAAATATTGAATATCTGAAAACAGTGACCTTGATAGCTAAGAGACTAACAGCATGGAAAAATTCTCTCTCTAGGAATCAGAAGGCTATACCTTCTTTGTTGGAAAAAATTGTATCTCCCCTACAGGAATTATGTGTAATTGATATAATTTTTCTCTTAGTATTTTTAAACAGTAAGCATTTTATCCTTGGTATAAAGGATACCACACTGAACGTCTTTGATGTTGGGAGACTGTTATAAAATTAGAAAAGGGAAAAAAGTTTATAGTTCAAGCCCAGGTCTTACTATTTTCTGTTAACTGTATGACTCAGCATTTCTGGACACCCCTGCTTTCATTTTTAAAATGAAACTATTAAACTAATATAATTTTCAGTGTTATGACCCTATGGTTTCATAGATACATTGAACACTGCTTTACCTCAGGAGATCATGTTAAAGAGAGGAGGTTTTTAAATGTGGTCTGTCATTTATGTCTCCCTCCTGTGTCAAGACAGTATTCTTATAGCTTTTGGAGACAAGGAAACCAAGACCTAGTGAGGCAATGAATTGTTCAAATGCTTCTGGCTGCTAAGTGATGGAGCTCCGGGCAGCCGTGTCTTCTGCTTCCTGCTCAGTGTGACTGGTTCATACTGCAAAACCTCACAGCGTATCTTAACTACCTCCGAAATCAAAATGAGAAGGGATGTGGGAACCATTCATTTCCAGGTGGCTTCACAGAGTTATTTTGAACGCCCAAGATGTTGAGGACTAAGTTGTCTCCAATCCCAAAGTCCTGGCTTTGAGTTTCATGTGAGTGGAGGTAACATTAATGATTTTGAAACACAAGCAATAGGTTTTTCCTACTGCCTATGGCTGGTTTCCTACCACAACCATAATGTTGCTCACATAGTTGCAGAAGAGATCACAGTGTCCTACAAAGCCTAAAATATTTATTATGTAGTCCATTAAAGGAAAAGGCTTATGATCCTTATTACATAATATTATTATCTAGTTGATTGGTTTTCAATCCCTCCTAAAAAGTATCAGTAAAATGAATAAGAAGACATGAGTAATATAATGTGCATAAATGCTCTATTTAAACTATTTGGAGTGTAGAAAGAACTTGTTTTTCCTGATATATCCTCAATTAAGTCTCCAAATGGAAAGATTGTTTATTCAGTCCTCAATAACAGCCACCAATATTTCTTAAAAGAAATTTCACATGATAGTCACAACATCTCCCTCTTTGACATAATGTTTAAATTATGTGTTATTGGATATTTTTCCTTGTAGGATAGCAAAAGACTGGGAATTTAGTTAAGTAATTAGCTACAACTTATATAAACTACCTTTCACATAAGGTTTCTAATTATAGCAACCAGCTTTCCTGTGTATTTGAGGCATGAAGTATGCATTCAAGTAATTAGAAAGATACTATCAAGTGACTTTCACTTTCCTTTTGAAGCTGAACAATATAGATAATAAAGTTTCTGGCAGTTGTACATAAAAATAAAGCATGAGTGCTATATTAAGATAATTATATCTTTGTTCATATTTTTAAGCTCAGAGTTTATTCTTTCTTTAGTGTACAACAAACAAAACCAGATTAGTTTACAGACAATGCAGAACCGAGGCAGCTAAGGAGTGTGTGGATAAACTAATCTCAGCAGAGTGTATGGCAGTGCAGTGATTGATGGAAGCCTCATCATTTCCTTTATGCAGGTCAAATATTCACCACCCTAAACCATCTGCATATCTCAAGCATTTTGCAGTTTTTACAGCTTTCTGATCGTCTACTTTTTTTTTTCTTAAACTTTAACATAAAATGTTTCCAGGACAGAACAGCTGGTACTTGCTGGCTGAAGGAATGAACACGAAGACACTGTGTTCATAGGCTTATGGAACAGGCTGAGAGGGAGAATTTATGCAGAGCTTTAGAAGCTTAGTCCTGCAGAAAATAGATTGGGGTGCACAGAGGAAATAAGGTGTCATTCAAAGCTCAGCTTACACATAGCTTCCAAGCATAGGAACATCCATAGGCTATCCCTGCTCCCACCACTTCAATTGTGACCATCAAAAAGGGTGAAAACATTAAAAAAAAAAAAAAAAGAAGGGTGAAAACATAGAAGCAGGCTTTCTTTCCAATGGCTTTTACTATTTGCCAATCAAAAGCAATCAAACCACTATCCTCCACACACCCCCACGGCAACACACTTACAACTTAAACATTTCCAGTATTGGTCAAGACTCTAGCAACATAACTGAGAAGTGGTGAAGCAAAATGGATTATTTTTAAAGAAGATGAAGAGCATCCTCCAATCAAGACGGCTGACCCCTTAATCTTTTTCTTAAAAGCTCTCATTTCCAGCAAGCCCCCTGGGTGCTCATAACTTCACCGTCCTTTAATGAGTTCCCATATGTCACATGTGATTCATCTAAGTGCTCCAAACCCCCCTAGGTAGTGGTGTGTATTTCATGCCCCTAATTTGGATCATAGCAGAACACGTCTCGTTGTTTGGCTGACTTTCTTCAAGAGCCTTCACTTGATTCATTTGTTTCTTGTTTCTAAATGGTTTCTGTTGATTACCTTGATTTCTTTTTATAAGCAAAATTATTGTCCTCGGTACTTCTCAGCAAATGGTCTGACTGGTGTTATCTTGGGTTATGCTTATTAATAAGCTAATATGACAGTATATTCAAAGTAAATATTTCATTGGTATTCTTGATGCTTGAGGTTCTCTGTCATTCCTTCTAAAAGGTGATTATAATCCAGTAAAACCATTAGAAAAAACAGAAGAGAAGAAGCTAAGAAAAAATGTTTTAACCTGTAATTATTTTACATTCTCCTCCCATGGAAAATGACTTAAGTTCCTAGTATGGTCAGTATGTAATGACTTGATAGCTCCTGATAAATTCCAAGTTAATATCTACTTCCCTAACGTGCGACATTTATTTAACACTGTCATGATTATTGTTATACAGTCATTCTTTTTATACTTGACCCTGCTTTGGAAGATACAGAAGTGCCTGAACTAGTTAGTGTTCACAGAATGAGATACCAAACATACCTACAGTTCATGCACTACTGAGAAGCAGTGAAAAATTGCAAAGCACCCCTTTTGCTGTAAAAGTGTCCTCAACAGGACTGCGCCAAGCAGCCGTGGTTAGATATCTGTGGCAGATGAACATGAACCACTTGCAGGGGTCATTGACATCTATCCTTAGCACCCATGTGTATGTGTTCACTTTCCAAACAATTAAAGACTAGAGAGAAGATAAATTAATAAATCTTTTGGTGACATGTTGTATATTTTCAGATCGTGTTTAGCCTTAGCAACGGTTTCCTGTCATTCCTTAGCAACTTCACTCTAAATTTTGTTTTCCACCTAAAACTGTAAAAACAGGCTAGAAGCTCATGTTGTCACATTAAAAGCTACTTTTTATTCTTCATTGTTCTTTGCAGCAATTTAAGGTACACAGTTATACCCCTAATCTACCAGGCTACGTAAGAGAGTATTTCTTCAGATTTAAATTAAATACTAGCGATGAATTAAAAGTTTATCAGTGAAGTTCTAGTTTTTCTACTTGTTCATTTTCTTTTTGGCTCCCGAGGCTTTGAGAATCAGACCATTTTTCTTGAAATGGAGGAATGGCATGTTTCACCTGAGACTTTAGTTGAAAATGAACCATTTATTGGCATTTTTGCCTTAGTAGAGCTGAAAGAGAAAAACAGAGAGTGTTTGGTGACCTTAAGGTCGTCCTGATAATCAAATCCAAGAGAAATATTCAATTTAAACAATGACCTCTACCTGCTGGTGAATGGCATAGACTATTAAATACGCTTTTGGAATTATTTAATATGGATTTATGTAAGTAACATCAAGTATTAAAAATAAGGTACACTTAATACAGGGCAAGTTGCTAATCAAAACTTTCTAAAGAAAAGAGAGAGTAATTAAGTTTCTCAACAACACAGGTAGCTGCCAGAGTTTTCTGATCCTGGGATACTAAAGTAAATGAGTTTTATGTAGCTTTGTTGCTTGCCACAGAAAATAACTCTAGATTGATGAAGCAGAGAACCACTTCGTTGTAAAGTTACTGGGGGCTCATAGTATCACCAAGAGGCTAAGAGAAGTAGGCTCAGAAATAGGCAGGAGCAAATGAACTTGGGTAACAGCCAGGATCACCTTTAAATTCAAACTACGGTTTTAAGCCTAGTTGGACACTGCTATTGCTACCTGTCAGTACTAGATGCCCAGATTGTATCCACTGCTGCTGCTGCTGCCCTAGTCTGGGTATTGCCAGTGTCCTGACTCAAAGTCCAGGACATTGGCTGTGTCAAGCTCATTTTCCTGTGGCTTAGTTACAAAGGAGTGTGGAAAACCAAGTATCTGGCATTTTCAACTTCTGTGGAAAATGGGTAGTAGGAAATGGCTTATTCCTTCCACCATAAGGCTAATAAGATTTACAATTTCCTAAAAAGAAGGAAGGAGGTCCAGATGCTGAGTAGGCTAAAAGAATTGCTAAGTGCCTAGTGTATTCTCTAGGGGCAAAGCAAGTTTCAGAGATTCTCACTTCTCTTCTGGCACCTGCTGTTTTGAATGCCCAGCACATCTTTCCTCCTTGCTCTAGTTACATCACCTCTAATTCTTTAGGGACCCAGCATCTCTGCTACTCGAAGTGTCTTACTAGCCTGCTGCTTTTTGCTATGATTCCAGCTAGAGTCGTCCTGGTCCCAACCTCTCAACCTCAGTGGTCAGTCCATAGATATTCATTTGATCTTACCAGAATGCTGCCACATTTTCCTCCAGGATTTTCCTCATTAAAACCGGCAGTAAGCAGTTCTCTTTCCTCTTTAGTTATGAGGCAGTAATGGTGAAGCCTAGAGTTATCTGAAGCTCTGATTCCAGCCCTACAGGGATAACCAGCTGAGAGAATAAAATCAGCTGTGTAGGAAAAAGCAAACATAGGAGATGTGGAGAGAGATCCTAATGATGTTTGAGCCTCTGCGTGTACTCACCCATACCCAGCACATACAGTTTGGTTACACGAGCCAATAAACTCCCCTTTTCATGCTCTAGCCAGGAGAAATCGGATTTCTGTCACACCAAGAGCCTTCTAAGAAATATATTGTCCCCTTTCTGCCAAGACTAAGGAGACCTAGAATAACTGTATGCATTTTAGAGACTTCTTGTACAAACAATTCTAAGGTAAATGTAAACTTTTATTTACTATTGAGAGCCAGTAAAGATGAGATTAACTCTTATAGTAGGAATTCAATTTGGATTCAGGAGCCTTGGTTGTTCCTCCCTAGTCTGCTACCAATAAGTCCTGTGGCTTTGAGTCCTTCATTTAAGGCTTCTAGGATTTATGTAGGCACATATAATGGGGAAATTAGGTGATCTCAGGCATGCCTTGCAGAGCTAAATTTCTGTGACTATAATTTTCTGAATAACTTCTAGTTATCAATGTATTTACTCATTTGAGTTCATGGGTCTTTGAGGTTTAGTTCTGTTTCCCTATTTTAAAAAAATGAGGGAGGAACTAGGAAAATGAATAGATATGGATTAGACTCTTTTTAGTTTATAATTTTTAGAGGGAATGAGAGTGTAAGCCAGAGGAAAGGCAGAGGGAAAGAGATAATCCCAAGCAGTCTCCAAGCTGAGAGTGGAGCCTGACATGGGGCTCAATCCCATGACCCTGGGATCATGACCTGAGCTGAAATCAAGAGCTGGATGCTCAACCAACTGAGCCACCCAGGAACCCCTCAAGTTTTTTCCTCTTAATATTACTATATATATTCCCAGTCATATAACAAGTTTAATGCACTGGCAAATATTTTTATGAACTACTTACCATATGCTTAGCAATACATGAGGTGTGATTGAGGTGCACTTTGCCATCTAAGCATTCTCAATTTAGAAAAGAAGACAATAAGTACATCCAGGTAGAACATTTACAAATCAAAATCAGGGCAGAACACAGCAATTGTGTGAGAGGGTGGGGCCCACTCTATTTCTAAAGGCTGGTCTCCTTCAGCATGGAAAAAAAACAAAATTAAACAAAAACATAAAAATAACAGCTTTTCAGAGTTTCAGAACTCCTAAAGAATGGGTCTCAGCAAGTAACATTAACCTCAAGTTTGCTATTTGATGTCAAAATTCCTTTGAATTTGGCTTGAAGGGAACATTTAATTCTTTTCAGTGTTTTATTTTAAACAGATATTATGAGTGTGATTATGCTTATGTTATAGATAACCCTTCATTCTGTTCAGCTTTTAGAAGTTCTAAAATATGTTCTTGCTGCAATGAATTCAAAATACACCATTTAAATCACTTCAAGTACAAAACCAGTTTTGAAAAAAAAATTTTCAGGAACTGTTATTTATGAACATCAGGCTGTGGTGTCACCAATTCCTTTATGCAAGAGCATGGTTGAATATGTAAAATAGCTGGCTCAGATTCCATACTCCAGTATAAATGTTCAGAATTTGTTTTAAAATTTTACACCTTTCAAATCTCTAGGGTTTTCTAACTTACTCCATGCTTGTTAAAGAACAGCACACCTCGGTGGGAGGAAGGGACCAAGGCGGATGGTGTTGCTTTCTTAAGCCTGGCATCAGGAGACTCTGCCCGGCAGCATAGGTCAGGTGAAAACACCATCTAATAAAAGTATTCAAGTCTGAGCACCCGTTTTCAGATCCTGACTTTGCCAGCAAATTAATGTGGCCTCACCCTTTCTAAGCCTCAACTCCACATCTGTGAAAATATACACTTGAGTTTTCTGTCCCTTGTGTGAGCCTAACGAAAATTGAATAGCATTACATAGGAAACAGCTGTGAGCCTAGCACACAGCAGAAACTTAATAAATATTTGTCCTCTTTCTTCTAATCTCTGAATTTTAGCTTCCTCATCTGTAAAGTAGGTATCAAAAAATGCTGTCAGAAAGAAAAGATACATTGTTAAGCTCCAAAGGTAGCTAGAGAAGATGGGCTCACCTCCAAACAAAGCCAAGAGACAACACATTGTGGGTGGACACCAGACAGTCTATCAGCTTTGAGCAGAGATATGGCCACAGAGATCTGTCCAGAGGGTCAACCATAACAGATAAAAAGAACTTTCAATAGATTGTCTTACTGCTACTCTGTAAGTTCTCACTCTACAAACAAACATTGAATCAAAAGGTTGTTTGATGAGCATGAAGTCAAGGCAAGTCAGCTGAATTATTATCAGGGGCCTGCAAACATTTTAGGTAAAGGGCCGGATAGTGAATATCTTTGGCTTTGTGGATCATGCATTTTCAGCCACAACTGTGACTACTCAGCTTTGCTGTTGTAGCAGAAAGCAGCCACAGATGATACGTAAGCAGATGGCCATGGCTGTGTTCCAAAAAACTTTATTTACAAGAACAGGCTGGTAACTGGATTCCCACAGGGCTTAGTTTGTGCACTCCTAGATTACATGGTGAGTGTTATCAAGATAAGCACTCTAGGTGCACCTGTTTTCCCACAGGATTAGAACTGCAGAATGGATTTGATATCTGGATCTGGAGGTCATGAAACCAACTCCTTAAGTGAGGGTCATGGTTCATTCACTGCCAATGTTTGTTTCTTAGCATCCTGTGTTTCTAGTGCTAATTAACCTCTTTCTCAATGTACATTTTCTACAGATACATAAATAACTTCAATTATAGCTAGATTATAGGCAAGATTGAACAAGAAGGCCATTCTACCTATTTAAGGTACAGTTTTGTATGCCTATGCATTTATCTAGGTCATTGTATAGAATTTGAAATGCTATGCTTGGGTTTTTTATGTTTGTTTTATAGCTTAACTTTCAAAAACAATATTACCTTCATTTTTTATTTTCTGCTTTATTATTCATTTTAATGTTTATTTATTTTGGGAGGAAGAGAGAGAGGCAGGCAGGTGAATGGGGGAGAGGGAGAGTGAGAGGGAGAGAGAGAATCCCAAGCAAGAGAATCTCTGTGAGGACAGCAAAGAGCCCAATGCAGGATCTCAAACTCATGAACTGTAAATCCATGCCCCAAGCCAAAATCAAGAGTGGGTCATGTAACCAACTGAGCCATCCAGGTACCTTGTATTTTCTACTTTAATATTTTGGGAGAGGGAGAAGCTTCTTACCATTATCTTCTTGTACCATTTACAAGTAATACTCATGAAGATATTTTAACAAAACTCCTTAAGGTATGTGGTACTCAGTAAAGCTTCAAATACTTTGAGCAGGGAATTTTTTAAAAATGAGAATAATAGTTATTATATACATTGAATGAACATAGAATTAGTTCCACTTAAGGAACTGTGATAGTTTTGTGCATGTTCACTTCTGTTGGGCTCTTACTGTTTCTTTCAACTAGTTCTTGAAAGTATAGTGGGGGGCACATGGGTGGCTCAGTCTGTTAAAAGCCTGACTTTGGATCAGTTCATAATCTCATGGTTCCTGAGTTCGGGTCCCCCTCTCCATTGTCGGATGTTGTGCTGTCAGCTGGGGAGCCTGAAGCTTGCTTTGGATTCTATGTCTCTTTCTCTCTCTTTACCTCCCCTGCTCACACTCTGTTTCTCCCTCTCTCTCTCTCTCAAAAATTAATAAACATTAAAATTATTTAAAAGAAGAAAGTATGGTGGAAGGAAATCACTGACAAAAATAAAAGGAATACAGCTGGGAGTAGGGAAAAGTGATGACCCAGGCATCCTAGGGCAAACTGTCCTCTGCCGAGTCCCCCTCAGCTCACTGGGCTTCAGCTTACTCATCCATAAAATGAAGGTATTTGACTAAATAGTCTCCAAGATCCATTCCAAATCCAACATTCTGGGTTTAGTTGATCCTGATACATACTGGTAAGCTCTCTAGTTTAGACTTGGTCTAGCTTTAATGCCAAATACAAAGCACAGGATGAATTACTTCCTGATATTAATGTTTATTAAAAGGATTTATAATGAAATTTTATTTTTAACCCAGTACACAGTACTGCAGATTGCCTTGTGGGAGCAGAAGTCTTTATGCGTTCGTGTTCAAACCAATTTAATTTTCAATTTTAAGGACAGTTGGAAGTACTCCAGTTCTTTGAAGTATAAGAAAATACCTAATGGCTACACTTGTTGGCATATGCTATATTCTATGCTTTATTCTTCTCAAACCTTGGGCAGACTCAACCCAGAGGCATGGGACTCTATCAACAGAATGGGATGTATATGGGACAGAAGGGAGGGAAAAGGATAGGAAATAAGGACTAATAAGAGATGAATAAAAGAAAATATTAAGCAGAATTTTCATTCTGTATACACTGTGCTGGGCCTAGGGATAAAACAAACAAACAAGCCAACAAAAAACCAAATATGATATTTTAGGATTTTTTCCTAGGGTCTTTGTCGAAGCTCTACCCACCCCCAAGAGATTTCTTTATACCTCACACTCAGTTTCGTCTATCATTAACATTGCAATGGTACATTTGATTACATTACACTTAATGTTGATATATTAACTAAAGTTTATATTTTATTCAGATTTCATTAGTTTTAACCTATATTTTTCTATTCCAGAATATCATCCAGGATTCTACATTACATCAAGAAATTATCTCTCTTTGGTTCTTCTTGGCTATAAATTGACCACTTATTTCTTTTTAACAATTATTTTTCTTTTATTTTCTTATCTTCACTTACTTTATTTGGGTAAGGTGTCTTAAATCCTTTCTCTATTTATCAGAACATTAATTATTTACTCTATTGTTTAGAAATGGCTCTGGAAATCCCCACTTTCCACACTGCCAAGCATTTTTTTTAATTTCTGGAAAACTTGCAAGTAATGAGGGCAACTCTACCCAGAGATCAATAAGAACTTACAATTAGTGAATCAAGGTTTTCTTGATTCAAAAATGGGTAAGAATCTTTATTAGTGAGTAAATGAGCTGAAACTCTTAAATCTTACTCAGTTAAGATTAATCTAGTTAAATTTTAAGAGAGGTACACATATGTGTTGAACGTTTATAATTAGACAAAGAAATAGTTAAGGACATTAACATTGAAACATTAGTCTTTACCTCACCTTAGGAAGGGTAAGGATGGTTCATACCTTCTCAATGTTTCTCATTTAATCTGTTCAATTGAGTTATTAAAACAGGTATAAAATTGGACTTGTATCTATTTCAGTTAGAAGGCCCAGGAACTCCAGGGCTTTCTATTTCCCAATTCAATCATTAAAGCCGTAGCAGCTTGAGAATGAAAGATCCTAGAAAATGCAGCTTATTTTCTAATTCAAAATATAGCAGACTCAGGTTAATAAGAATTCCTGCTAGCCATTCTTGATCTCCATTGTCATCAGATGCCCTGTAGACTGTGATACATAATGCTCTGTGTAACTAATTGGGGAAATATAATTAAAAAACAAAAAATCTTATGCCAATCCAGAAATCTTCTTCAAAAATGTTATAGAGAAAGAAAATACACTTATTATTGAATAGTCATTAATAGACATTAAAATCAGGGCATTAAAACCTGAGTAACTTAGCCAGTTGATTGTCGGACTTTGGGTGAGGGCATGATCTCACAGTTTGCAACTTTGAGCCTCACATCAGGCTTTGTGCTAACAGCTCAGAGCCTGGAGCCTGCTTCAGATTTTGTATCTCCCTCTCTCTCTGCCCCTTCCTTGCTCATGCTGTCTCTCTCTCTCACAAAAATAAATAAACATTAAACATTTTTAACTAAATTAATTAAAATAAGCATCACAATCAATCTGCTGAGATTGCAAAGACAAAAAAAAAATCTTAACCTTTGATATAGCCAGACACATACACCCCATTGCATCTATGTTTCCCAGATAAAACATAACTAATCCTCAAGTCAGAGTACTTGGTAGCTTCCTTGGCCATACATCACTACATTTTAACTTTACCTGGTAATTGTGGTGTCTATCTGTGCTAGCTAATTGACTTTATCTGAAAGAGGAGGTGGGGTGAAGGAAAAAACTCATAACTGTATGACAAGAAGGAATTGGAGAAATTGGAGCAAAGGGTCCACCAAATTTGAGCTTCTACCTCCACACAGAAACAGCAATGGAGACACTGGACACTTATATTACCAGATGCCTGGTCCTTGAGGAAGACATTCCTAGGTATTTTTAGTTTCTAAGAAAGATACGTTTCAAGAGAAACAGGGAAAGAACTTATGTTTACAAATTTTTAAGGTACATATTTTGATTAAAAGGTTGGGAAGGGATTAAATCTCTTGATTTCAACCAGAGGAATTAAGCCTCATATATTTATTCATATTTGTTCTTATGCAAACCAAAGCTTTTTCTTTCCATTCATGAAAAGGTGTTTACTAGGCATCTGGCCATGTGCCAGACTCTATGTTAGGTACTATGAATATTAATATTGGTGGATTTAAAATAATCTAATCTCAGACTCCAGGACCTCACCAACCTGGAACTGAGACCCATGGGCCACATGCTACATCAGTCCACCTGTAGGTCCTCAGAAGCCCCTTTTACTGGGAAGAGACACATCTGAATAACCCTGACTAAATCTTCATTCAGCACCGTACACTGAAAGTTCTTGCTTGGTTCAGAAAAAGGCACCATGTGAATATTACTCTCAGCCAGTAAAAAGTAGCATTTATTGTATGGTGTTCATGTCTCCTACACTGCGCATTGCACACATTCCCATAGTCCCTGTTGATTCTCATAACAGCCTTGTGAGAGAAGTATTATTCCTATGCCTATTCTATAGATGAGTCTTAACAGTTGGATTACATGCCCCTGGATAAGTAAATGGGAAACTAATGTGAATATAGTTTTATCTGGCGCTAAAGTTGAATGACACCGCAGCTACTGTTTAGGTCTTTAGGTCAGAAGAAGAAGGCTAGTCTCAGCAGTAGTTGAGCTTTGTATCTTTTAGAACTATGCACAAGTACAACAACTAAGACCACCTGGAGTAGGAATGATCTCTCCCATTTGCAGTGTACTTACCAGTTTCAAGTCACTTTTGCATGTTTTTTTCACTTTTGTACAGGTAGGATTCTTAAACCAAATTTATGTTTTACAAACATGAGGTTCAGAAAGATCAAATAATTGTCCAACATCAACCAGCTAGTGAAGAAGGACCTAGACTCCTCTCTAAATCTCCCAACTACTAGTTATCAATGGCTTGAAATTGGAAAATCTCCAAGTGGATACTTTCTCTATGTATGGATTTCTGACAGAGCTGTAAATGTTCCAGGATTCACCTGGACCCTGATATTTATCCCAAGAGCTGAACTTGAATAATTAGGAGCTCTGTCAATTCTGGACTGCACCAAAAAATACTCACTCAAGCACTCCTCTATGTTTTCCTTTAGTGACTTGTAAATAAAATTCTTTTTGCCTGATATTTCCTGTGGCTAAAGAGTAATGTTTAAGTTTCTTCAAATTTATTTTTACTGTGCTTCCTAGAGAATGTTCTACACTACTTCCCCCAAACTGGGCCCTGTTCTGCAGTTTTTATTCAGGTAAAACTAATGGCACTTCCCCAGAGTAAGGAATGTGTAATCAATCCTATTGTTTGATTTCAATGGTTTATTACTGGGTGGGAGAATTCTTATAGCAGAGGCGGTTTAGAAAATCAGGTACAATTGACTCCAGTCAATTTGCATACTGCAGTCCTAACAGCAGAAAGTCGTGACATTTTATACCAGAGATAGTGCAGTCATTAAATGAGACCACCTGGGCAACTAATCTCCAGAGAGAACACACACACACACACACACACACACACACACACCTGTGTGTGTACACATGTGCTTGCACACATGCCCACATGTGTTTAAACATGAGTACCTTCAGAATTGTTGCCAATTGAAGAAGAAAAAAGATGATCTTAGAAGTGGTTATCTCTAGTATTTTCTGAAAAAGAATCAAAATACCCTTTACCAATTCTCATGGAGCTAGCCTTGAATGTGACATTTGGACTTCCTGTGGAGTGTATGTTCTTCTGAAAAAGTTGAAAAGATGCCTTTCTCTGAGCTCTGGGGAAGCTCAGAAAAACTCCCAGAGCTGAAGGGCAGAAATCTGGGTTCTAACCTGAACCTGACCATTCACTTTCCTTAAGACTTAGGCAAATCAGCTAGTTCTTAGGCCTCTGTTTCCTCATCTGTATGAAGAGCTTGGATCAGATGTCTTCCATGGCTTTTCCAGCAATGGCATTTGATGTTTCCAACCCTCTCATATCCTTGGCAAAGGACTGCCTTTATCTGAAAAAAAACAAATTGATTACTGCACAAGTGTATGGCATGTCTATAGACTATACCCCATGTGCCCAAAGAGAAATGAAAATCAAGGAAGAACAGAAGGAAAGAGTACAGCTGCCTATCCTAGCATACAAGTGTGTCTCCATTAGGAATGGATAAGTACATGCACAAGCACTACAGATGGTGGGTGATTAGCACCATTTCCTCTTCTCAGTGAAAGATAACGCAGCCTACGTTTCAATAATTTGAAGTGCATCTACTGGTCTGAGAAGTGCCTTACAGAGAGGTTCCCCACGTGCACTTGATGAGGAGAGCAAAGAAGACAGGCTGAAAGATAAGATGTGGACATTTGTCATGAACTAGCTAGGTTTACAGACATTATCTCAATACCCTCACAGCAACACTGAGAAGTAATTAATGCACACGTCGTTTGCAGGAAACTGAATTCGGAAAGGCCAAGTGACTTAGCAAGTTAAACAAAAACAACAAAATCTCGTAAGAAGAGCTAGGATGCAAACCTGGGCCTAACACCAAAGCTCTTCCCAATAGCACGTTATATATGCAGAACATGCCACCTCCTTCCAATCATATCTATTTTTTTCTAATACCCATTTCCCATCCATATTTATGCATATCTTTTCAGAGCATCACCCAGAGGTAGAGAACATTGTCTAGTTCCTGGAGGCATTCACTATGACTTCATTTCTCTCCCTCATAATCATTTTTACTTCACGACTGCCCATTTTGTCTATTTCAGCTTATTAAACATAAGGCCTCACTGTGTTTGGAGAATACTCTTTTTATTGTTGGAAAAGAAATATCTTTAATAGTTCAAAGGCAGGATGGTGTTGATGCTGGTCGCTGCGTCAGCACAGACACAGCAACGGCCGCATCGTGAAAAGCAATTGCATTTTTGAGAAGCAGCAGCTTTTTGCAATCTTCATTTCAAAAAGATCACTTTCAGAATGTGGCATTGGGTGGAGACGGATACAGTCATCGTTTTCAGGGGTTTTGTTGGGCTGTGGCAGCTGGGAGCTCTTTTCTCATCTCCTACAACCCACAGACCCTCACACAAAACAGGAGGTAAAAATGCCATTGTCCTTAAAATAAAACTCAACTGTGCAGCTACATATTGTAAGGAAATTTTTACAGAGAAAAAAAAGTTTTTGTAAAAGAAAATGATCACAGGATTTCAAGTGAAAACTAACCTGATGTGGAAAATAGGTGTTTTTCCTTAATAAATAAAAGGGAATGGAAATCTTTACATTACACAAACAAGGCACTGTCCCCTTAGGTGGAATGACCCATCTTCACTCTTCCATCCCATTGTCCTGGTCTTGCTCAAATACCAACTACCTCCGAAGATTCTCACGAGACTTTTTTCCCCACCCCTAATATGTTTTTCATCTGAGTATTTCTTTGGTCAGGCATTTCCTTCCTATTGGTACTCTGGTTATTTGTGCACAAATTTCATCTCCTCTACTCAGTCTATAAACTCCTTCAGAAGGAATTCACACTTTCATTGATTTTTTTATATTCATTAAGCAAATGTGGTTTTACAGTCAGTTTGGTGCAAAGAACCAACTAGGCATTAAGAATACAAATATTGGGGCACCTGGATGGCTTAATCAGTTAAGAGTCTAGCTTCGGCTCAGGTCATGATCTCACGGTTCATGAGTTCGCGCCCTGCGTCGGGCTCTGTGCTGACAGCTAGCTCAGACCCTGGAGCCTGCTTCAGATTCTGTACCTCCCTCTCTCTCTGACCCTCCCCTGCTTGAAAACATAAAAAATATTTTAAAAAGAATACAAATGTTGATAAGGTGTATAATAACCAGAAAGGACCTTACATTGAAGTATGAGATACATGTAAACATGTATGGAAATTGTAATCAAGGGTATGCAGGATGCATATTGAATCCATTGAACAACCTTTTAAATATTTTAGTACCTTGTTGAATGAATGATTGGATGAGGTTCCACTCTTAAATAGTTGCAAAGACTCTAAAGAGAAACAAGAGATAAAAACTGGTAGAGAAATAAAAAACTGATGATATATGGGTCCTTGGGAGCACTGTGATTCTCAGTAGTCCAAATTAAGTATTCCTGTGAGCCTAAGCCCTGAATCTTTCTTTATCAACTGTTTCCTCTAGGCATGAAAAATTTTAAGCATTAAGGGTAATCCTAGGGAGGCAGCCAGGTGGACTACAAAAACACAGCTTTGGAGTCAAAAGAAATAGCATATACAAAAAAGATAATATTGGGCAGTATATGGTGAATGGCAATTGAGGATGCAGGTACAAAATGCTACAGGAAACAGTGAACTTGAAATTATTCAGGAGAAACTTTATGGGAAAAGCAAACTTACCGGAAAAATGAGAAAAGGTCAAACAAATATGGAGAAAAGCCAGGCATGTGCCATGTTTTCCAAGGGCAGAAAGACAAACTGTGGAATGAACATCTGTCATTTCTTAGTTTCATGGTTGAGGATTCCTGCCTGGTAATATTTTGATGCTAAATAGTAAAATGCTATCTAAATTGTTTTATATACATCTTATAACATCTTTTTCTGTTGGCAGTTTTTTTCTCCTTGATAACGTTTAATTCTTTAGCACAATCCCATGCAATCATTGTTTTCTTCCTATTTCTGTAACTGATGAATTTATCTTTGTACAATATCCTTCCCCAACTCCCAAATGTTATTATTCTCCATAGTTTAGTTCTTAGCTTTGCAAGTGAACTATCTATCTATCTATCATCTATTTATATCACCTAAAATCATACTGTCCCCCTTGAATTCAACATTCAGTCCTATTAAGATCATTAATCTAATTTTTATCATCAGTTTGACTATTTCCTCCTTGAATTCCATTTCCATTTTATCATAGCCTTAAGTACATTTATTCCTTGTGCACACTCATTTATCAGACTTAGTCAGTCACCTGTTCTTCACATTCCTCATTTCATCCAGAGAGTAATCATCATCAGAACTCCACTGCCACCGGATATTCCAGGACTCAAAAATTTCTCCCTACGAAACAGGTTCTCCTATCAAATTCCTCTCTTCCACTGATTATATCCTCATTCTCTGTGTCTCCCCAGTTTACAATATCAAGCATATTTTATTTTTCTCTCTTTCTATCTTTATGCATACTCACTGGACTTGATTATTCTGAAGTCTTCTTGTATAAAACCTCTGGCATTAAGAACAATCTAAAAAAACTATTTTTTCCAGCAAAAGTCTCACATTACCACCTGCTTCATTTGGCTCTGTCCCCTCCTCCTCCCTTTGTGTAGGTTCTCAATCCCTATGTCTAATCTCCCTAGTCTTCCCTAACCAGTCAGTGCTTTCTGGTCTGATTATTTTTCTTAAAGATGCATATTTAATAAACCCAGCCTCCTTACAATTACTTAGTAACTTGATGCTGTCCAACAGAAATATAAATCAAGTCATAAATGTGAGCTATGTGTGTAATTTAAATTTTCTAGTAACCACATTATAAAATGTAAAAACTAACAGGTGAAATTAATTTTAATAATAGCATTAAAACCACACATCTCAATTCAGACTGACCACAGTCGAAGTGCTCAAAAACTCTGCGTCCAGTGACTACCATGTTACGCTTTGCAACCCTGCAGCATACCTTGTGCCTCTTGTTTACAATTTTGCTTATGCTCTCTCCCTTATATCCCTCCTTTTTTCAATAGAATGAGATCCTGATAATATCTCAAGGCTCTCCCAGATTAAGTTCTAACTCTCCTGGGTAGATTTCCCTAACTACCACAAGACCATGATCTCATCTCACGAGATGTAATAGCGATGCCATGCAGCTGGCATGTCCTATGTCTGCTTTTTGTAATTAATGCATGAGAACTGCATCATGGCCAGATTGTCAGTATCCCGAGGGCTGATGTTTCTCTCTGTCCCTCATATCACTTAGCAGAGTGCCTTTCAAAGAGAAGACACAGTAAATATTTTTTGATGAAAAGATGATAGTAAAGCATTACAGTAATTTTAGTATACAAATAAATGTTATTAACCACCAGGCTCATATTATTTACCAAGTGTCTATAATACCACACTATATTGTCAGTGATTCTTTACTGCTACTTCATAGGTTTCAGTAAAGATTTGTTTTCCAAATAGCAACACTTATTCTGTTTTAAGACAGATGAAATATCAGAAATAAGATAACACACAGTAAATGGAAAGTCAAGTAAAACTAGTATAATGTTAGCTCTGTGATTTATTTGTATATGGAGTGATGAGAATATTGATAGCTAAAAAATAGTAAGCATAATAGTATTATGGAAGACATAATTTAGTGAGCTCCAACAAATATTGTCTGATTATCTTATCAGTATAGAGGAATTCTCAGAAACAAATTTAGAAGATTTAATAAAAGAATGTGTTGGAAAAAGTTATTTGATAAGGGATCTCCAACATCAATTTATATAGGGAGGTTTTGTACAATTACTCCATAGACAGGTTTAAAGGCTGTGGCAAATACGTTATCAGGGAATAGTAAATACAACGGTGGGTTACATGTTTAAATATACAAGAAGAGCTTGATGAGATTTCACACAAAGAACTACTGATTAAAGTAATGAATCCTGGTGTAGAGGGTAAAGAGGTTGAATGTGGCTAATATTTTCTTTATTGTACAATGTGCTTATATTACTAATATTTCATATAAGATAGAAACCTCCTATAGGCCAAATGGTCATTAGTTTGATGAACATGAGTAGTTAACATATTATAAGAATCTAGGGTTAGTTTCACAAAGCAGATCTTACATAAAAGGGTAAAAGAAGTGAAATCTGTATTTAAGAGGAACTCAAACTCTATCATAGCCAAATACCCTACTCTCCCATCAAGCCTATTCATGCCCAGTTATTACCCACACCACCTCGATTTTATGTGATAGGACTTTTCAGTTGTATCCTGATTTTATGAGAGCCCTTGAAACTTAAAGATTTCAAGATATAAATACACAGTACAATGACTGGCATTAGGGAAACTCATCTGGTTGAAAGCCCCACATCAACTCTTAAAATTATACTATAATCTTTCTGCAAATAAAACTGATGCGAAAGTCCAAATCTTATAATATTTATAAAAATAGTTTAGAAAAAATTGCTTTCTAAGCTCGATCATTAGTTTTATTTTTCCTTTTACTTCTTTTTTTTAATAGTTTATTGTCAAATTGGTTTCTATACAACACCCAGTGCTCTTCCCCTTACGTGCCTTCCTCCATCACCACCACCTCTTTTCCCCCCTCCCCCTTCCCCTTCAACCCTCAGTTCATTTACAGCATTCAGTCCTCTCTCAAGTTTTGCATCCCTCTCTCTCCCCAACTCTCTCTCCCTCCTCCGCTCCCCCTGGGTCTCCATTAGGTCTCTCCTGTTTTCCTGTTAGACCTATGAGTGCAAACATATGGTATCTGTCCTTTTCTGCCTGACTTATTTCACTTAGCATGACACCCTCAAGGTCCATCCACGTTCCTACAAATGGTCATATTTCATTCTTTCTCATTGCCATGT
>NC_043712.1:57939449-57943748 GCF_006229205.1 Suricata suricatta
AAAGAGGCAGTCTTTTTTCCCTCTGATACTCTTTCCTGCTTTGTCAAAAATTAATTGGCCATTCATTTGTGGGCCCAGTTCTGGGTTCTCTATTTGATTCCATTGGTCTATGTGTCTGTTTTTGTGCCAATACCATACTGTCTTGATGATGACAGCTTTGTAGTAGAGGCTAAAGTCTGGGATTGTGATGCCTCCCGTTTTGGTTTTCCTCTTCAATATAACTGGCTATTTGGGGTCTTTTGTGGTTCCATACGAATTTGAGGATAGTTTGTTCTAGTTTTGAGAAGAATGTTGGTGTGATTTTGATGGGGATTGCATTGAATGTGTAGATTGCTTTGGGTAGTAATGACATTTACACAATGTTTATTCTTCCGATCCATGAGCATGGAATGTTTTTCCATT
The DNA here is from genome assembly GCF_006229205.1 of Suricata suricatta. Taxonomy (NCBI): domain Eukaryota; kingdom Metazoa; phylum Chordata; class Mammalia; order Carnivora; family Herpestidae; genus Suricata; species Suricata suricatta. The sequence goes on from NC_043712.1 coordinate 57,939,852, forward strand.
TCTTGGTGTCTTCTTCAATCTCTTTCATAAGCTTTCTGTAGTTTTCATTATATAGGTCTTTTACATCCTTGGTTAGGTTTACTCCTAGGTATTTTGATGGTTTTACGTGCAATCGTGAATGGGATCAGTTTCTTGATTTCTCTTTCGGCTGCTTTAATCTTGGTGTGTAGGAATGCAACTGATTTCTGTATATTGTGTACCCTGCAACTTGACTGAATTCATTGATCAGTTCTAGAAGGCTTCTGGTGGAGTCGATTGGGTTTTTCCATGTAGAGTATCATGTCATCTGCAAAAAGTGAAAGTTTGACTTCTTCTTTGCCAATTCTGATGCCTTTTATTTTCTTTTGTTGTCTGATTGCTGATGCTAGGACTTCCAGCACTATGTTAAACAGCAGTGATGAGAGTGGGCACCCCTGTCGTGTTCCTGATTGATCATTAGTTTTCAAACTCCTAGATGACTACAAACAAAATTACAGTATTTGTACAGTGTATATACATATGTAAGGACTTGTTTTTCATATAACAGCTATTGTCAATGAATGAAACCTAAGTTGCAAATGCACGCGTGATCAATATCTATATCTATTCTTATAACTAAGGTTATTGTTTATTTAAATACAGATGATAATTATGGGGAGATTTTAGGTATAGGTTGAGGGGGGTCAGGGATAAAAGAAAATTGTATCTTGGCTAACAATTACATTTGGGGAATCCATCTGAAATAGTGAAGGGTATGGGTAGTAAATGGCCTGGACAAAATTCATGATGTATGCCAGAAACTATGGAGCAAAGTCGAGGTACAGCCCAAAATACTGATGGGAAGAATAAGCACAGCAAGTGCCAAAGCTAAGGATAGAGTGTGAATTATCCAGTCAAGGGGACAAGCCATAAATGGGAAAAAGAAGTGGATACTCAAGCAGATGAATCTTAAAGCAGCAAAAGAAGTTGTTCAGGAGTTAAATCTTGGAGAGAGACAGTCCTTCAAAGAATGTCAGTTGAAGTTTTTGTTTGTTTATTTGTTTGTTTTGTTTGATTTTGGCAGATAAGACTAAAATATATAAGTACTAACAGAGACTGGCTTTAAGAAAAGGGGTGTGGAGCATGGAATAAGTAGGAAATGGAAAGCTATAAAAATGTCTGTTAATAATTATAGCTATTAAAATAAAGCAGTTTGAATTTTGGAAATCTATTCCCAAATAAATCCACAGAGTTTTATAAATGCTTTTTCAGCACTAAAATCATTGCATAAAACTGGCACATTGCCTTAAGAAAAGAAATACAGAAACAAACAAAGAAAAATCAAGAGTATAATTAACTTTGGGTTTGAGAGGTGAAAAACCATCATTACTACAGGCAGCAACAAAACATAGAGAAAATAAAGCAGAACAGAATCTGAAAAAGAAACCACTCAGTAACTGGTTTGCAGTATAATATTTAGGTCAAAAAACAAAAACAAAAACAAAAAGACACAGTTCCCTAAACTATTGAATTAGTAATTAAGTTGACCTTTATCACTTCTTCCTCTTCCTCTTCTTCCTCTATCTTCTTCTTGTCGTCCTCCTTCATCATCATCATCATCACCATCATCACCATCATCATCACCATCATCTTTTCTTATGGCCAAACCCTTCTCATGACTACAAAGCACTATATAATCTATGATCTGGCCTACAACCCCCTCTCCCACCCCTATAATACCAGGCTTTTCCTCGCTCATTATACTATAGCCACACTGGACATGTTTGTATTCTTCAGACACTAAAGTTTGTTTCTAAGTCAAAGTTTTTGCACATATATGTCATTTCTAGAGGTCTTCACTACATTCTCTTTGTATGGCTGTTCTTTCTGTTATTCAGGTCTCACCTCAGTTATCACCTTTCAACAAGATTTTCCTGACTACCCTATGCAGCATTTCCCAACACTGCCTATACAGTATTTTGCTGTATTTTCCTCATGGCATGGAGTTATGTTTGAAATCATTAATTCATCTTCTCTTCTGTCTGTTCATCGATATATTTACAGTGATTGTTTATTTCCTATGTTACCTATTAACATATAATCTGTATCAGAGTAGAAATTTTGACTTTTTCTTCTTCCAACTGTAATTCCCAATGTCTAGAACTTGCAGTAAATATTCATAAATTTGTCAAATCAATCATTTATTTAGTTAAGTGTTGAGATCCATTGTATTTTTGAAACTCAGGACAACTGTGAAAGAGAAGTATCATTTCCTTTATTATATCTGTTTTATTGAAAAAGAGATTGACTACTTTATGAGATTAGTTGACTAATCAGGATCAAGCTATTTTTGCCCACTACACTATCTTCCTTACCTACATGCAGATTATTGGGAGGGTTACATAAGGCAATGAGCATATTTTAAAGCACTATGTTAATGTAAGATATTTTATTTCAGGTCTTATAAATATGGCACATTTATTTGCTAATCACTAATGAATATCTGCTGGTTTAAAATCTTTGGAGCTTCGTGAATTCCTAATTTTCTTGTTTTTAACATGGAATAAAAATGCTTCCGTCAGAGTCTGCAGAAGTATACATAGAAATACACATTTGTACCTGAATTTCTTTGAGATTAGATTTGAGATTAGTTGCTGACCTCAAAGAAGTTGCCTTCTTTGTAGTGATGTCAACACCAACCTCAATGAAGTCACATTCTATGTAATGACATCAAAACTAAGATAAAGCAAAAAGTGTCCAAATGGGCACAAGATAACCTCACATAAAGATGAAACTGCAGGATGGCTTTTGACTTAACCTTCACTACCTGAGGAAGTCCTCCTTCTTGGGTAATATGTCAAGAAAATTTTAGTGTTAGTTCACACAGTTTCAAGAGAAAGGAAAACATAAATAGCATAATAGCAAATAAAAATATATTGATGTAAACAATCTAAACAATTTTGCAAGGGACTAAACAGCAATAAAATAAATTTGGCATTAATTCAAATTTGAATGAAAATGGGGGAATAAAAATGAAGCATAAAACTGAACTTACTTAAATTCATTCATCTACTTATAATCTACTTTTGTATCTTGGTAAACTGAAAGCTGTTTAACTTTCTCTTGGGTTTTATGATGAATCTTGGCATATGTTAATCATGGAAACGTTAAAGTCATCATTGGTCTTCTTAATCAAATCTTTATGTTTATAGTTAACACTCTAAAATATGAGTTAATTTAAGTGATTATACAAAGACATGTGCTCTAATAGATAACCATGAATTATAATGAGCATTTCAGAAACTAATAAATACAGATAAAAGATGAGAAAATTTTTTCAACTCAACTGGTAACCAAAGAAATATATTAAAACAATAAATGATGCAGCTTTACTTATTAAATTGGCAAAAACATAAAAACATTGAACTATGACAGTATCTACTATTAGCTTCAGTGTGAAAAAGAAGGTATTCTCAAATCTTGCTCGTAGGAGTGCTACATGTTATAACCCTTTTGGAGTTAATTCGGAAATAGGTATTATAAAATTTATAATTTGATATGCAGGTTTGACTGAGTCCAGGATTCTTCATAAGGAAATAATCATGATTCATGCAAATATATGGCCTTGAGGATGTTTATCAAGGGCTGTTTATACAAGAAAAACACTGACAACAGCCTTTTTGATGGGTCTATCAAATTGTGTTTCATCCATAAAATTAAAATTTAAAATAACTATGCAATATCTAAAAATGTTGCAGGAAAACAACTCATATAATTTAAAAATATTCATGGAACCCTCTTACACTGTTGGTGGCAAAGTAAACTGGTGCAGCCACTCTGGAAAACAGTGTGGAGGTTCCTCAAAAAACTATCCATAGAACTCCCTTATGACCCAGCAATAGCCCTGCTAGGGATTTACCCAAGAGAGACAGAAATGCT
>NC_043712.1:57943848-57946194 GCF_006229205.1 Suricata suricatta
GGGGAAGGGAGAGGGGGGAGCAAGAGGTGGTGGTGATGGTGAAGGGCACTTATGGGGAAGAGCACTGGGTGTTGTATGGAAAACAATTTGACAATAAAATATTATGGAAAAAAATAAATAAAAATATTCATGGAAAAGTAAAAAATAGAAGCAACATGGTGCCATTTCCGAGAATAATGGTTATGTAACAAAATGCCACAGCAGTTGTCTCTTGGTGATAGAATTATAAATGACAGTTTTCTCTATTTCATCAGTGTTTCTTTATAAATTCTCAACGGTGAATATTGAGTTATTTTTGTAAATAAGAAAATACATATTATTTTTATAAAAATAAAATTAAAAATTAAGAAATTATAAAATTATGATTTTGATTTAAATTTGAGCAAAGGTGAGATAATGAAAAAATGGGCAATATCACGTGAAATAGAGAAAAGAAAAGAATAAAATTAGAAAATTAGAAATGTAGCTAAGTATCAAGAGAGGGATGGGAGAGATGGAAGACCATATTTCAGAAAAATGTTTCAGTCCAAGCAAAGCACTATAAGCAGGTACTAGGCTTTTCATTTTTACTGTACTTGGCAAAAATGCACAGTCAGCATATTGTACACTACTTTTTAAAAAATGTGTGTTTGTTTTATTTATTTTCTTTCATCAGTATCTGAGGAATTGGTGTTATTTCTTTCTAGGTGTTATTAATGTCTTGGAAATGTCTAAATGAAATTAAATATAGTACACAAATTAAATCCACTGAATATTTCTTATGTTTAATATCAGGTGCCATCATTAACCATAATGTCCTATAATTATTATTGTACGGGTGTTTTTTCTGCAGTTTGTAGTGCTTTGTACAATAGAAGGCATTTCTGTGCACTTTATCACATTTATTCTCACCAAAAGTGAGAATAAATTTCAATACTCTTGAAAGCATTGTATTATTTTCATTTTACAGATGAAAAAACACAAATCTTGCAAGTTTACATAACTCTCCAACATCCCAACAATGCTCAAAGCAAATAAAAACTAACCAAACTAAGTCTATCATGAATCATTCTTAAACTAAGTACTACTTTGAAAAACACCATTCCATACCAACCATGAAATTCCTATGTTTTATTTTCCTTTTATAAAAATAAACTGTAATTCCAAAATTACTCTATTACTATGATTGATCTCTGAGTATGTGTGTGCTGCTGATTATAGAGCATCACAGTATGGAATTTTCAGCTACTTTCAGCCAAATTATATCACAATTTTTTGCACATTCCAAGCACATGTTTCAAAGACTGAATGTTCAAGATTTGCAGATTATTTTGACTTCTCTTTAAGAAATTTAGCAAAGCACTAATTTTCTCTTCCAAATTGACTTAGAAAAAAATATATATATATGTGTGTATGTGTGTGTGTGAATGGACATATTGACATTATTTAAAATATGTACTTTAGGTAAAATGATTAAAAATATCTATTAAGTAAGCAATTCCATCCAGGAGCCTTTGGGGTTAAATTCATGATTAAACTGGGGCAGGTTAATTTACTACAATATTTTATTTTTGTTTTCTATCTATATTGAGGGCTTTTAAATATGAAATCAGAAAGTAGACTCTAGTGAGCATAAGAAATAATGAAAATAGCCTCTGACTTATTGAACTCTTCTTTATACTTGTTCTGGTTATTTGGAGGAGGGACAAGCATGTAAACGTCAGGTAGATAGGGCATCTAGCACCCTTATTGGGTTCCTTTATCTATTCCCATTCAATGTCATTTGCCCCCATCTATAGGCTACCAATGCTCAAAATTATTTATGTAGCTCAAACTTTCCCTTCAGTTCTAGAAACCACCTACTTAAAAATTTCATTTGGTTTTCTCATGGACATCTCACAAGTAATATGTCTAAAATGAAACTCTTGTTGTCTCTTCATATTTAATACATTTCCAATCTTCACTATCTCAGGAAATGGCAGCACAGTGCATCTAGTTGCTAAAGCCACAAGCCTGGTCATCATCCTTCGTTTCTGACTTTGTCCTACCTTTACACAAACAGAAACTCTAAATACTTTTCTTTCTAACTACTATCAATCAACAATCAATTCAGCATCCTTTGCCTCTGCTGCCAATATGATAGTCCAAACGTTTTAAAAGAATTTCACTTAGAGCACCAGTGAAATTCTTTAAGTGAAAAATCAGGTGGAATTCATTTAGACTTACAAATTAAGAAGTGGAATTTCCTTTGTCAGAAAGTAAATGATAATCTTCAAAACAACAACCCTCCCCACCCCCGCTTCTAAGATTGGGAAGGGAGGAAGGATGCCTGTGAAGGAGGAACTCTTTTCTAGCGTTTTAACTTAG
>NC_043712.1:57946294-57947558 GCF_006229205.1 Suricata suricatta
ACCCAGGTGCCCCCACAGGATTCTTATAGAAGACAGTATCTTCCAAAGTATGATTATCATGTGAAAAAAATAAAGAGACAAATCTATATTTTATAACTGGGCCAACGGGACAGCTAATTAAAAATTTAATTAAAATGTGTACATTTATTATTACTATATGCATATTTAAATTGGAGTTAAAAAAGATACAAGTTCATGAAAGTGTAATAGTGTTTCAGAAATTTTATAAGCAGTTTTCCAAACTGGACAGCCATGCTGATATTTTCCCAATGATTTTCAGTCCACTTGTAAACATGTTTCTTTGTTTTTGTTCCTGTCTTATTTTTGTTTGTTTGTTTTTCATTTTGGAAGAGTGAAATTGGAGAAAATAATTTGGACTCTAAATGAGTTAAGTAAATGGAAGTATTACTCTATTTCTGTAAGTTTTTTGAAAATGCCAACTGACCTTGGGTAATATGAGAAGATCAGTTATTTGCAGATATGGGCAAGGAAAGGAGGAAGAAGGCATTACAAGGGCCGTAAATAAACATTGGAAGTTGACAGATATTTTTGTTATCTTGATTGCTGTGATGGCTTTACAAGTACATACATATGTCAAACCATCAAACTATGTTTTAAAATGTAGAGTATATTATGTGTCAACTATAACTTATAAAAGTCTAACGAAAAGAATGGGACTATGTAAAAAATATATTTAACATAGGACCTGAAATGCATAGTTAATCTTTTGGAAAAATTAATGGAAGTTGTTATTATTGCAATTTTTGTTTTAAAGGATTATATGGCTGCTGTGTGATGACCATATTGGAGGAAGGGTGGTTGGAAGTAGAAATGAAATTCTTTTTTTTTTTTTTACCATTTGAAATACATCTTTAATTTTTAGAAAATCAATATGCAATCTACAAAATACTTTGTTACATGATTATTAAGGCTCCATCTGTTTTATATCTGTATTGCTATGACATAAAATCATATTTTGAGTAAGATACAATAATACTTATTATTAAGGTAGACCTTCTAACTGAATTTATAAGAAAAAGGGCTGTATCATAAATACAGCTCCCAGAATGGAGGACACTAAAACCCTAAAACAGCCCCAATATATAAATCAGGTCAAAAATTCTAGCCTTTATTTATGTGCCAGGAAGTAATCATTTTCATACATTTTTAATGGATCAACTATTTTTATTCTCATAGAAAAAGGAAATGGACTTAAATTCAGACCTGTACAATTGATCGGGTAACCATCAAGCCATGAACTCAC
>NC_043712.1:57947658-57966386 GCF_006229205.1 Suricata suricatta
GGCAATGTGAGATCCACCCCCAACATTAGAAAGACATGTGTTGTGATATTGAGGAGAGAAGGTTCAGTTAATAATAGAGTAGGAAGGAGAAGAGGTAAAATGATGGTCAAAAAGAAAGCAAGTGAGTAAGGGGAGAATTGCACAAAGGAAGAAGGAAGAAAGCAGATTGCCATAAGAAGAAAGTGTAAACCAACAGATTACATACATTGCATGCTTCATTTGTCTCTGTTTGGAAGTTTGGAATTAGCGGTAGAACAAATTAAGAATAGAGAGTAGATATTGGAAAGTAAGGAGATGGAAAAACAGGATATGCCATAGGTTGTACTTGAGAGAAAGGGAAACAGAAAAGAGTAAATGGTAAAAGATAAGAGAAGAAAGTTTTATTTTTAATTTTTCCCACTTATTTGACAACTTAGTTACCTGAAACTAGAACTTAAATGGTTTAAAAAAACATAACCATTGGGGTGCTTGGGTGGCTCACTCAGTTAAGTGACCGACTTCAGCTCAGGTTATCTCACAGTTTGTGGGTTAGAGCCCTGTGTGGGTCTCTGTGCTGACAGCTCAGAGCCTGGAACTTGTTTCGGATTCTGTGTCTCCCTCTATCTCTGTCCCTCCCCTACTCATGCTCTGTTTCTCTCTGTCTCAATAATAAATAAACATAAAAAATTTAAAAAACATAAGCATTGAACATTTTAAACTGCTTTATTGAAGAAAAAATTCTAGACATTGTATAATTATATGATGTTTCTAAGAATCTTGCTTTATGCTCAGTTTAAGCCATGATTAAATGAGGAAAATGTTTCTTGATTTATTCCGTTTTCTTATGAGTATTCTAAACTTCCTCTACTCTTGAAATCACTTGATTTCTAAAAAAAGGAAAATCATAAATTTGGAGAGGTGAAGTAACTTATTAAATGCAATTCTGATTTGCAGAAAATATATGTTAAACAATTCAAATTTACCATCAGAGCAATTCAAATTACTCCTGCATTCAGGGACATAAAGCCCTAGATTTACCCTGTGGTTATGCTATAATTGCTATTTGCAGGCAACAGAAAGGTTAACACTGATGCTGATCTCAATTGTAATGTACAGATTTACCAAAGAACCTTGTAGAATTGACTTTTTTTTTGGTCCCAAAGCTTAGATCAAAAAGACTCAACAAGCTAAGGTCCCTTTTATTGGCATAACGATGTAAATAAGTAAAAATTAGTTTTTAGCAGAACTTGGGAAGTGTGCCTTTAGGTTTATGGTTGTTGCTGTTGTTCATTACTTATTTTTTTAGTGGACATTAGATGTTAATCATTGATCATGAAAATATAAGGTCTCTTCCTAACAGTTGAAGAGACTGGGGGAAAAGATTTTGCTTATCTATGACCCATTATGTATAAAATTATCAGTAACATTTCACCATCCACTGTTTTTCATAACTATAAATCAGAATTCAATGGTGGTGCTGTAGAAAGTACCCATTGTTTTTTACTCCAAAATACTGGGTGAAATTCCAACACCACCATTAAGATCCACTTAATCAACTGTGACCTCAGAGTTTTCATGTTCAAACCTACTCATAGGATTACTATGACATTTGAACAAATTATCAATTTGAAAGTATTTGAAATTTTGTCAACATTTTTGGATGACATAACTGGTGAGACATGAGTTCAAGCAACCCACCTTCTTGTCCAAAAGCCTATGGGCCACATAAATGACTTTGCAAGGTTGTTGCAGGTGTTTGTACTTGTAATTTAACTTATCATTACAAAAGTTATTTTGGGGGTAAATCAATGTATTATTTGAAAAAGCTTTAGTCATCATCTTCCTGGCTCTACACCTGGAGCACAGGAAAAGTCTTTCAGTCTCATAAAAATCTCCACCTGCTGTTTGGTGCCTTACACTCCTCCTAATGGAATAAAACTAGGACCTCTCCCCTATTTTAGGAACACAAGGTAGGTGGTTTTACATGCATTTCCTCAGGTAATCCTCAAGTCAGCATGTAAAGAATACCTAATGGCCTTTATTTGCAGATGATTCTCAGAAAGGCTGGATAAGGTGACTGAGGTCATCTAGGCAGAAAAGGAAAGGGGCTGCAGTTGGGATCCAGAATTCTTCTTTATTTTTTACATTTATTTGTTTTTGAGAGACAGAACACGAACAGGGGAGGGGCAGAGAGAGAAAGAGACACAGAATCTGAAGCAGGATCCAGGCTGTGAGCCAGCAGTTAGCACAGATCCCAGCATGGGACTCGAACCCATGAACCTGAGATCATGACCTGAGCCGAAGTCTGATGCTCAGACGACAGAGCCACCCAGGCGCCCTGGGATCCAGAACTCTTTATATAGCTCCTGTACATTATGAAATACCCTGATGCCTTTCCTAGTAAAATATATAGTATTTCCAATACAAATATTTGTGGAAGTATTACAACAGTGATTTCATCCACATTGATGAAGAGAAAATGTTTACTGTAAAAGAAAGGGAAAGCAAATGTGTTTCCAAGGAGTGGGGGAGGGGGTGACTTGAAGGGTGAGTAGTCAATCTCACCAACTCCTTAGTGTACCTTGAATAAGTTCTGTGAGAAGGCATTAGTAAGCATTGAAAAAAAATTCTTCAATTCTTTCCTACTTGGCCAGTTGACAGCAAAGTCCTCCAGTCCTCCTGCATGTGCCTTTAAGATCTAATTAATCAGTATTCTTAAAACCATTTAGCAGAGAGAAGTCCCAATCCTATATTTCTTTCTACTTACTGACATTCCTCTCCTCCTTAACAAAACCCCAAAGATCCTCTTTTCTGTATGCCCCTGCTTTCCTGCTGAGGGTACTAAATCTGTAGTTCATTTGAGTTGGTCTAAGTGTACTTGCTGAAGTCCAGAAAGAGGATAATTATTATATACAAATACACATTCAACAGTCCTTTTGAGACACCAGCCTTCTGAACTTCTTTAGGAAAAAAGAGCTGTTAGAGAAAAAAATGAGGTTCTTGTATGATTGGTTAATAGTTTAATTTAAAAAATACTCATTTCTAATTAACTTCACTAAAATAAACCTGTTTTATCTTTTCTTAAGACAAGTCATCTTAAAAACCAAGAGCAAAATCGAGAAATAATTTTTTATACCTTCACATACACATACACTCACATGCACAGACATTCTAAAATATACACTTATACAGAGATTATAAAATGCAGGCACACAGAAACTATAACAAGATCATTCCATCCTTTCAGTGAAATAGTCCATAGTTATAGAATATGTTGAAAAAGTCATTTTGGAGAAAAGTTGAAATGATTGAGCCTTAAATGCACTATGCCACTTTTAAACTTTTAATAATCCAAGCCTATCTGCTCACTGTGTTGTAAGTAATCATCATCGCGCTTCATAAACAAGAGGCTGACTGTGTTTAGAAATATGCTTTCATTGTACTGATATCACAATACAGATTTCTCTTTCCTCAAATTGTCTCCAGTGTAAACACACTGCTTGACAAAGATGACAGTAAAGCTAACTTGATTGCTAGGCAGCTGTATTGTTATTACCATAGATAAACACACTATTTCTTCTTTGGAGTATTCCTGGTAAGGAATTTCTGGACGAGTATAATGTTTTCTTTCAGGTTGATTATGATCTTATTTATTTTAGGTAATCACATAGGTATCCTTTATCGTTTTGTAAGACTGGATTTCATGCATACAAAAGTTCAGAGGGAAAAGGTGAGCTATTAAATGATGCTTTGGGGGTCATGATGAGAAACAGGGATGTTAAAAAAAAAAGAAACAAGGATGTTATTATTGGAGTCTTATACAATAGGAGGAATCAGAATTATACAACATAAGCACATTCCCATCTAGATTGTGAGACCCCAGTGTTATCTTAGGATCATGGGGGAGACTTATTTACAATATCAACTTGCTTATGAAACTAAAATAAATGCTTCCAGGAAGATATGAGGCAATAGAGATGGGCCAGACACTGGTTTACTTTGCATGGCTACCTCTTCGTTTCCAAAGAGTTATTGTTCCTCTGTGAGTCTCATACAGAGCTTACAGTTGACTCCTAGAAAAATGTTGATTATCTGCAACAAAACTACTGATTCTAAGAGTCAGCAGGCATCATGAGGGCAAAAGTGCAGCCGCAGAGTTCAAGGGTAGGAAAGCAGAGGTCACAGTTTCAGTGAAGCCCGTGAACCTGACAAGGATCAGGTTACCTAGGAGCCATGGCTTGCACATTGTTTCGGGTAACTAAAGAGCCTTGAGTGTCTTTTTATAACAGGAAGGAAGCATTGAATTAGTGGGACCCCAGTAATGGTACCAATGCTGACAATGGCACCTTCACCACCACTGTGAAAAAACACAGTGGACACCTCCCATGCCTGATGCAGCCAAGGAATTCCCTGAATTGTGATGTCATTTTGAGTGTATGGCTCAGGGCAGAATTGACCCTGTCTATGGTACCCATACATGTAATCATACTAATACTTGGATAATCTCTTAAAACCACATATTGACATCTGGAAAAAAAATCAGTATCCAAAAGAGCTATTACAGGATAGCAAATTAACAGTCTCCAATTCTCTCTGTAATGCAGCAGGAAAAGGAAGAAAAGGAAGCTCATAGCTTGTGCCCTTTGGGGCAGTAAAAATCTCATTCATCACTTGACATGGACTGTTACCAAACGTATAAGTGAGTAAAGATCCTGCTGTATTTGAAGACTATTATTAGTTCTGCCTTGTGAGTGATCACTTCTTTGCTATCATCAATGATCAATGATAGGATGTAACAATGATGGTGCAGCACTATGCGGTGCTCCCACGGCACATTTATTTTCCCCATCACCTTGAGAGTGGTTTCCAAGATTAGTTCTAGTGTCAGTGCCCCCTCATATTAATTATTGCTGCAGAAGCTCTTTATAATATATCAGGGTTTAGCCACTCTTTTGTTACTTTGATGTGAAGTCCCTAAAGCTTCAGAAACTGCAAATATCCAAGCAAACAAACAAAAGAACTGGCACCAGTTTTCAAACATCATTGCATATGCCTTTTAAATTAATATCTGTATTAACTAGATCTCTTTTTTTAATTCTCTTTCTTTATGCCCCTGTTACTATGATTTGTTTTGTTAATCTATTTCATTCATGAAATTCAGACACTCAAAAACCTTGCTGAAAAGGTCACCTAAGACAGTGAGCAACTCTCTGATATAGATTTGATATAGAAGTTTGGCTATGTAAGGTAGTGGCTATTGAATGCAAAAACAAAGCATAGGGTTTACTGCAACAACACATATACTAAAATTGGAACCACACGGAGAAGGTTAGTAAGGCCCCTGAGCAAAGGCAAGTCACAGATTTTCTATTAGCATTGTTGAGTTTTGTGAAATTTTTGCAAGTTTTACTCTTATACCTGATGCTAGAGGAAGAAATGGCAAGGATATATACCCTCACATAATGGTAATTATACCAAGATAATTATCACAAAGGATAATGGTGATTCCTTATTGCACATGTCAGAATGGCAAAAATACGTGCATTTTACAGTCAGATTTTAATTGATGGAGCTGAATAAAACTTCTAATACTATTGTGTAAATCTGTTTTGTTCTTATATCTACTGAAAGTAGAAACGTCATTTAGCATTGTAAATAGTTTTCATGTATCTCCATCTGAAAGGAATGCATCTTACCTGTTTGGGTTTTTTTTTAGCTATGTATATTAGAAATCACCTAGTGTAACTTCCTTGAACACATGGATTTATCTCTTGTCTTTTCAAACAGTGACTAATTCTTGGTTCATGGTACTTAGTCACTGCTTACTAACCACGTATGTGTTGGGCAAGTGTATCATTTCCCTATGCTGTGTAAAAAATTACCACAAACTTAGTGGCTTAGTATAACATATATTTATCCTTTCACAGTTTCTATGGGTAGGGACAGGGACTCCTCATCCTTTGCAAGGATTTAGTCAATACATCAGAGAGGACTTAACTTCTCAGTGGAGGCTCTAGCAGTGACGGATCCACTCTCCTGTTCACTCAGGTTGTGGGCAGAAGTCACTTTCTTGTGGCCATAAGATCAAGGGCTCCAACTCCTTGCCGCCTGCTGCCTGGAAATTCCAGTCAGCTCCCAGAGGCTGCCTGAAGCTCCATGCCTCATGTCTCTCTCCATAGGACACCTCACAGCATGGCACCTTGCTCCTTTAAAATGTGTAAGGGAGGAGGAGAACACTGGTCTGATAGCATACCACAAAGGAAGGGACCCTGGAATCTCCTTTAAAGTCTGTCTGACAGTGCAGCTATCACCATAAGAACCAGTATCAGCCCTGAAATCCCAACTTTGAATCAGAATTTAAAATAATGTTACAGGGGGAAAAGGCTAGTTTGGTCTTCCAGAAAAAAATGTAAAATAGCTGTTAAATAGCTGTAGAAGGTATAGCCTTGTCACTAAATGAGGTTTACAAAAGCACCATTCCCACAGCATTCCCCATTGTGAGAGGCTAGATCTTCAGGGAATAGGAATGTATTCTTAGCTACTTCGACAATGAGTAACACGTGAACTTCTTTCCTTGGTAAGTACATTCTAAGTTTCAGGCCTCTAAATAACATGGTTTATGCTTAATGTATACCTCACTTGTCTACTATTGTTTGGCCTGTAACAACCACAGAGGTGATTATGTACTATGTAATTATATGCTGTAGTTAATAGGCATTTTACCATCTATTTATTCATAGCTCTGTTTTCTCACATAAGCACTTAATTCTAGAATATTTAAATCAAAAGCTCCAGGCTCACTAGTCTTCCAGGATGCGATAACAATGGATGAATTATAAGCTATTCCCCCAAGGAATAGTGAATGGGGACATGTTGGGCCATGTGACACTGGAGCCACCACATCTGGTGCTCCCTGAAAAATTCCACACCTTCATGCCTTCCTGTAGTTCAGAAACAGATACTATTTCTGAGTGCCCCTGCAGACCATAATTGCCACTTTCTACTTAGGAAAAGCAATTTCTAAGGAAACCAAGATACACACTCCAAAGCAATTTATAACTAGCACAATCTGAATTATGAGCATAATATTTATGAACCCTATTGCAAAGAAGATTTTTTTTCCATAGCAAAATAATCAACACAAACTATTGAAACATCCTGTATTAACTACACCTGGAAGCTATCTCCATGTCCAGGCTTGATGAAACATAGGGTTATCAGAACACAGAAAGATCTGTCCAAGAAGAACCTGACCTTAAGTAAAGGAAAGCAACATGTGTCCTACCAGGTAAAAAAAAAAAGGGGGGGTGATAAATACCCTAATTCTTCATTTCTTTTATCTTTTCATATACTGCTGATGCTTCACATTACCTGAACCAACAAGAAACCACAAGGAAAGAGAATCTGGTTGATACAGTGCATGAATGTTGAGCTCATGAAACACAGAGCAAGGGTATATGGAGATGTGGGTAGGAGAGGTTGAAAAATGGATTGGGAGGGGATTATTCTATTGCATATCAATGTATATCAGAGCTCAAAGATAGTTGTGGACAATTTTGTCTCATTTTTACTAAAATTCCAACTTTTGTCCATGGTCTGAATTCTTTCAGTTTCTTCCTTTTACACCTGGGGAATATTGGTCAATGATATATTAAATCTGTTATTTTTTTAACATCACTTTGGGAACTACATCAATCCTGTATTTCATTTATTAATATTCTGACCTCTTTTCAGAAATCATGGGACATCTAACAGAGTTGTTGAAATGTTCAGTGTTCTTTTAACCATTCATAACTAGAAATTCCCCCAAGGCAGTTTCTATCAGTTTTCATATTCATACAGGCTGCCCAACTTTAAGATACTTCTATAATTCCAAATACTACTTAGAAGAAATCCCAAGAACTAGAAGGAACAAAAAATTACCCATATTACCCAAGATTGCTTCATATAGATTCCAAGTCAACATAAAATTTTCAGAACTCCTTGAAAGAAAGCTAGCCAAAATCTAGAAAGAATTTCTGAAGGTTACCTAGTGTTTTTGCAATCTAACTCTATACTTTTTATGCAAGGAAATTAAAAAAAAAGTTTTATGCCTTTATTTGAGATATCATTTAAAAAAGCTTTTTTGGGAGAGAATATTTCAAAATTGGCACATAAATCACACAATGACCAGTTCTATCAATGGAGAGACTAATATCTAAATTATATCAACTCTAATCCAAATCATCATTCAACATCTTTTTTATAATTTCTAAGCACTCATATACATTTGAATAAATCATTCCCATTTTTTTCTTCATGCCTACTGACTTTTCTTCATGAAATCTTTCTCTATTCCAATTTTGAATTAAGACAAAACTAAAATTTATGGATCACTTAATCATTAAAGGTATGACTGCAAAAACTATGCAAAGCAATATTTCAATCCTATTGAGTTTTAAGTTCAGCCCTTTTATGGCTTTAAGCAAGTCAATTTTTATTAATTTCCAATTTTATTATTTCTTAAGTAGATAATAATATTTTGTTGTGTTTTTTATGTTTCCATTTAAATTTCAGTTTGTTAACATGCAGTGTAATAGTTTCAGATTTACAGTACAGTGATTCAACACTTCATAGAACACCTAGTGCTCATCATGACAAGTGCCCTCCTTAATCCCCATCATCTATTTTGTCCATCCACCCACCCACATCCCTTCTGGTAACCATGAGTTTGTTCTCTAGAGTTAAGAGTCCATTTCTTGGTTTGCCTTTCTCTTTCTTTTTCTTTATTCATTTGTTTTACTCCTTAAATTCCACATATGAGTGAAATCTAATGGTATTTGTCTTTCTCTGACTTATTCCACTTAGCATAATACTCTCTAGTTCCATTCATGTACTTGCAAATGGCAAGGTTTCATTTTTTATGGCTGAGTAATATTCTGTTATGTATGTATATTTATACACAAATATTTATATCTATATATCTGTACACACATATACCACTTCTTATTTATCCATTCATCATCCATTGGACAAATTGGCTGTTTCCATAATTTGGCTATTGTAGATAATGCTGCTATAAACATCAGGGTGCATGTAATGTATATCTTCAAATTAGTATTTTTGTATCTTTCAGTAAATACCCAGTAGTACAGTTGCTGGATCATAAGGTAGTCCTATTTTTCTTTCTTTCTTTCTTTTTTTTTTTTTTTTTGAGAACCATTCACACTGTTTTCCAGAGTTGCTGTGCCGGTTTCCATTCCTACCAACAATGCAAAGAGTTCTCTTTTCTGCACATACTCATTAACAGGTGTTAACACCTGTTAATGAGTATGTGCAGAAAAGACCTGTTGTCTTTTTTGTTATTGATTTTAGCCATTCTGATATGTGAGGTGATATTTCATTGTAGTTTTGATTTGCATTTCCTGATAATTAGTGATGTTTACCATCTTTTCATGTATCTGTTGGTCGTCTGTATGTCTTCTCTAGAGAAATATCTGTTCATTATCTTCTACCCATTTTAATCCATTTGGATTAATTGTTTTTTAGGTATTGAGGTGTATAAGTTCTTTATATATTTTGCATACTAACCCCTTATCAGATATATCATTCATGAATATCTTCTCCCATTTAGTATGTTGCCTGTTGGTATTATTGCTTCTTTCTTTGCTGTTCAGAAGCTTTTTATTTTGATGAAGTCCCAATAGTTTATTTTTGGTTGGTTTCCCTTGCCTCAGGAAACATAGAAAGAAGAACTCTAGAAAGAAGTTGTTACAGCCATTGTCAAAGAATATACTGCATCTATTCTCTTCTAGGATTTTGATAGTTTCAGGCCTCACATTTAGGTCTTTGACCCATTTTGAATTTATTTTTGGGTATGGTGTAAGAAAGTGGTCAAGTTTCATTCTTTTACATGTAGCCATCCAGTTCCCCAATACCATTTGTTGAAGAGAAATTTTTTCCCATTGGATATTCTTTCCTGATTTGTCAAAGATTACTTGATCATATAGTTGCAGTCTTATTTCTGGATTTTCTATTCCTTTTTATTGTACTCTGTGTCTATTTTTGTGTCAGTACCATGCTGTTTTCATTACTATAGCTTTGTAATATAACTTAGGGTCCAGAATTGTGATGCCTCCAGGTTTACTTTTCGTTTTCAAAATTGCCTTCACTATTTAGGGTCTTTTGTGATTCTGTACAAATTTTAGAATTATTTGTTCTAGCTATGTGAAAAATGCTGGTAGTATTTTGATTGGGGTTGCATGACTTGTAGATTGCTTTGGGTAGTATAGACATTTTAATAATACTTGTTTTTCTAATCCATGAACATGGATGTCATTCCATGTCTTTGTGTTATCTTCAATTTCTTTCATCAGTGTTTTACAGTTTTCAGAGTACAGATTTTTTACCTCTTTGCTTAAGTTTATTCCTAGGTGCAGTTATAAATTGGATTAATTCCTTAATTTCTCTTTCTGCTGCTTCATTACTGATGTATAGAAATGCAACAGATTTATGTACGTAGATTTTGTATTCTGCAACTGTACTGAATTTAGTTTTGAGTTCTAGTTGTTTTTTGATGGCATCTTTCAGGTTTTCTATTTATAGTATCATGTCATCTGCAAATAGTGGAAATTGTATTTCCTCATAACCAATTTGGATGATTTTTATTTCTTTTTTGTATTCTGATTGCTGTGGCTAGAAATTTCAGTACTATGTTTAATTAAAATATTGAGAGTGGAAATCCTTGTCTTGTTCCTAACCATACAGGAAAAGCTCTCAGCTTTTCTCAATTAAGGATGACAGTAGCTGTTGGTTTTTCACATATGGCCTTTATTATGTTGCGTTATATATGTTCCCTCCAAACCAACTTTGTTGAAGTTTTTTTTTTAATCATGAATGGATGCTGTACTTTGTCAAATGCATTTTCTGCATCTATGATAATGATCATATGGTTCTTTTCCTTTCATTTATTAATGTGATGTATCATTTTGATTAATTACAAATATTAAACCACACTTGCAGCCTAGGAACAAATCTCATTTCATCCTGATAAATGTTTTTTTAATGTATTATTGGATACAATTTGCTAAGATGTATTGTGAATTTTTGCATCTTTGC
The DNA here is from genome assembly GCF_006229205.1 of Suricata suricatta. NCBI lineage: Eukaryota > Metazoa > Chordata > Mammalia > Carnivora > Herpestidae > Suricata > Suricata suricatta. The sequence goes on from NC_043712.1 coordinate 57,958,735, forward strand.
TTATCAGGGATTTTTGCCTATATTTCTCTTTTCTAGTGGTGTATTTAAATGGTTCTAGTATCAGGGTAATGTTGGCCTCATAGAATGAATTTGGAAGTTTTCTTTCCTCTTTTGTATTTCAAAATTGTTTGAGAAAAATAGGTATTACCTCTTCTTTAAATGTGTGGTAGAATTCACTCTGAAGTCATCTGGTCCAGATTTACATTTCTTGGGAGTTTTTTGATATTTGATTCCATTCCTTTACTGGTTTACTTGAACCAGTAAAGGAATGGTCTGTTCAAGTTTTCTGTTTCTTCCTGTTTCAGTTTGGCATATAGTTTTTCATAATATTCTCTTATCATTGTTTGTATTTTTGTAGTGTTTGTTATTTCTCCTCTCTCATTTGTGATTTTTATTTATTTGAATCCTTTTTCTTCTCATTTTGAGAGGTCGAGCTAGAGGTTTATCAAAGAACCTGATTTGTTCAAAGAACCAGCTCCTGGTTTCATTGATCCCATCTATTGTTTCTTATTTGTTTTAGTTTGTATATTTCTTTCATCTCTAATCTTTATTATTTTTTCCTTCTGCTGGATTTAGGCATAGTTTGTTGTTCTTTATCTAGCTCTTTAGGTGTAATGTAATTTTTTTGTTTCTTCATGAAAGCCTGTATTGTGACATACTTCCCTCTTAGGACTGCTTTGGCTGCATTCCAAATGTTTGGACTATTGTGCTTTGACTTTCATTTGTTTCCATTTATATAATTTTTAATTTCTTCTTTGATTTCCTGGTTGGCTCATTCATTATTTAGTAGTGTGTGGTTTAACCTTTATATATTTGTGGTCTTTCCAAGTTTTTTGTGTGTGTGCATGTGTAGTTGACTTCTAGTTTCATGGCATTATGATCATAAATGGTTCATGTTATGACTTCAAAATTTTTGTATTGTTGAGGCCTTTTTTGTGACCTTTTAGGAGATTGTTCCATGTGCACTAGAAAAGAATGTGTATTCTGCTGTTTTAGTATGGAATGTACTGTATATATCTGTTAAGTCTATCTAGTTCAGTGTGTCATTCAAAACTCTTGTTTCCTTGTTTATTTTCTTTATTTAAAAAAAAGTTTATTTAATTTGAGAGAGAGAGTGTCTGAGCAGGGGAGGGGCAGAAAGCGAGAGAGGGAGAGAGAGAATCCCAAGTAGGCTACACACTGTCAGCACATTGCATAATGTGAGGTTTGAGCTTATGAGCCTTGAGGTCATGACCTGAGCCAAAATCAAAAGTCAGACCCTTTATCAACTGAATCCCCCAGGCACCCCTCTTTGTTTCTTTTCTTTTCTTTTAAGTTTGTTTTTTAGAGAGAGAGAGAAAGAGAGAGTGTGTGTGTATAAGCGAGGGAGGGGTAGAACGAGAGGGAGAGAGAGAAAGAGAGAGAGAGAGAATCCAAAGCACGTTCCACACTGTCAACAGAGAGCTTGATGTGGGGCTTGAACCAATGAACTGTGATATCATGACCTGAGCCAAAGTCAGACACCTAATTGACTGAGCCACGGAGGTCACCCTGTTTATTTTCTATTTAAATGATCTGCCCATTGATGTCAGTGGGGTGCTAAGTCTCTACTGTTGTTTTATAACTATAAATAAGTTCCTTTATGTTTGTTATAATTGTTTTATATATTTAGATTTTCTATGTTGGGGGCATAAATATTTACAATTGTTATATCTTGATGGATTATCCCCTTTATTATTATCTAATGCCCTTCTTTATCTCTTGTTACCATCTTTGTTTTAAATCTAGTTTATCTAATGAGTATTGTTACTCTGGCTTTCTTTTGACATCCATTTGCATGATAGTATTTCTTCATTCACTCACATTCTATTGGCAGGTCTTTTGGTCTAAAATGAGTCTCTTGTAGGCAGAATAAATATGGGTCTTGAATTTTATACAATATGACATCCTATGTCTTTTGATGGGGCATTTAGTCCATTTACATTTAAAGTAATAATTGATAGACCTGTATTTATTGCCATTTTGTTACTTGTTTTGTTATTGTTTCTGGAGATATTCTCTGGTCCTTTCTCTGTCAGGTGTCCTTCAAATCACTGTTTCCATGCTCTCTGCCCCTGGGTTGTTTGTCTGCCTTCTCTCCAGTTGTCTGCCCTCTGGTCTCTATACCAGCCAAGCCAATTATCATTTAAAACTTCAGTTTTTTTATTCTTAATTTAAACTTAAGTTAGTTAACATATTGAGTAGTATTGGTTTCAGGAGTAAAACCCAGTGATTCATCACTTATATGACACTGATGTTTATCCCAACAAGTACCCTCTTTAATGTCTAGCACCCATTTAGCCCACCCTCCCCCATCCTCCTCCCCTCTAGCAACCTTCAGTTTGTTCTCTGTATTTAAAAGTCTCTTATCATTTGCCTCTGTCTCGGTAAAACTCCAGGTTTTAAGCTCCACCGGTTGTAAGAACTCATGAAACTTAGCCTACCTTGTTTTCCAAGTGAATGACTTTGGGGAAACATTCCCCTGTACATTCTCCTGTGTGTACCTCTCCCTTTTTCCCTTCTCTTTGGCCACAATTTCCAACCCTCCACAGCACCCAGGATCCATTCCTTCCTAAATCCTATCTCCACACTTTCTACTTTCTTTGATGTGGCCTCTTCTCTCCTGTTAATCATGGAGTTTGTTCTGTCAGTCTTCAGGTATATTTCTTGGGTATTTAGGATAGTTTAATAGCTATCTAGTTGTGTTCATGAGATGAGGTCCTCCCATTCTGATGCCATCTTCCAAGATATCGTGTGGTTTTGATGCTGTGCATATAAATAGCGTTTTATAACTGTCAAACAAACTATTGCACATCACATAACAGAAACACAGTTTGTTTGACAGTTATAAATTCCAAAATTTTACTTATTATATATGCGAGGAAAGTTTTGTACTTTTATAACGAAGATTGCCATATTTATATACCCATTAGCTTGATATTATGGGGTTCTTTTTGGTTTGTTTATCTTTCAAATACATGAATTTCCTCTTAAGGCAGTGTGCCTAGGATTACTTCTATTTCCTCCTCTAATTACACTTATATAATTTAACTTTTTTCTTCGGAATCTCAATATTATAAAATTTATCTTAAGCAAAATTGTTTTTAAACATGACATACTACTTATTCCATTAGTATTATGATAAAAGAGAAGGGGAATAAAAGATTATACATATATTTTAAAATAGTTATAATAATATAGTGTGTTTTCAAATTATATTCAGCAATTCCCAGTACATTGTTAATGAGGCTATTTGCAGAACTCCGAAGATCATATTAAATAGTGATTGGAATATTTTAAGCCATAATTTCACCTTTTTTTTATGCTTTTCCCCCCTCATCAACCAATCAGAGCTAATGATATAATAGGCACAAAGTTCATACCCTCTTTTTCCATGAAGTAGACAGATGAAGACACTAGAATGGATTCTTACTAAGTGATGGAAGAGAAAATGTATGGGTAATTAACAGCCTATCAAGGACTATAGCTTTCTTAGCTAAAACATAGGATAAGTAGGCATCCAAATGGTTAAAAATATTAAAAGAGACAACCTTGTAACTTTGTTTTATCATTTTTTGTTTCCTCAAGCAAACATTTTTTTTTAATTTTAATGTTTACTTATTTTTGAGAGAGAGAGAGAGAGCAAGTGGGGGAGGGCCAGAGAGAGGGAGACATAGAATCCAAAGCATGCTCCAGGCTTCGAGCTGTCAGCACAGAGCCCAATGTGGGGCTTGAACCCACAAACTGTGAGATCATGAACTGAGCTGAGGACGGACTGTCAACCACTGAGCCACCCAGGTGCCCTTACTGTACTCCAATATAAAAGTGTGTTTATATGCCTATAATTTCCAAAAGAAGGAGAACAATTTGAAGGTAAGATATTGTCTAATTTTTTGTGTCACTGTGGAGTATCTCATAGATATAGCATACAAATAAATGTTTATGAATAAGTTAATTGTACAAGAGACAAAACTTGAAAGGTCTAAGAGAATGTTTTCTAGTGCAACTACAAGAATTTACTGATACTTTATTAAGAAGGAATCAACCTAATAATTCTTATCGCAGTCACAGCTCTGTATATAGGAAAATGGGTGAACATTTGGGGCAATTAATGGGACCATGCATCTTTTGTTTATAGTTTAAAAGAGAGAGGGTATATCAATGTCTGGTCTTATCTCTAACTTCCAATAGTTTTCTATGTTTCACCTAATAACTTTTCTAGTCACAAGAGGGAATGAGGTACAGAAGACAACATTATGTTTTTGTTATAATAGAGACAAAAGTTAGTATATGTCAATTCAGTCATAACTTGTATTTTGAAATTGTTGGAAACACACAGTGAAAACAATAGTCACTATTTTAGCCAGAGTCAGTCAAAAGGAACCCATAAGCATGCTACATACTCATTGCATATTTGTTAGGTTTTCCATATCTAAATGATACTGCTGTACTTTCAAAAGGATATTCTTCTAAATATGATTATAAAGTAAATTTGGTGTCTTATTTATTCAGCAAAATACTAAATAAGAGCATAGAAAATACAAATATGTATATATTTTTACACTCATATCACATGCAGTACACATGTCTATATACATATATGCATAGTACACTTACAGCATCTTTCCTCCCACCAGAAGAATAAAGAGTTTAATATATATGGGAAAATATAGCTTTAAAATACTGAGAAAGTAAAAAAAGTTTAAAAAATTAATAAAACTTAGTCGAAAACCTAGGATTAAACTAGAAGGGTTTCTTCTTGCACCTCTTATAAATTCTTTGGTCATTCATGTATTAGTATAATTATTATTTTAAGCACTCTTTTAAAAGAGGAAATATTAAGTGGCATAACTTGGTGAAGACATTTCTCTCAATGGGTAGAAATGAAGTCATGATTTCCTAGAAACTCAGAGTTCATAGTAAGTATTTATAATAGATGGCTAATTTAACCACACCACCTCTTAGTCTGGAGTCTCTTGTTCAAATTAAGCCCTATCTTACATTATGTAACATGAAGAAACATTTCTTTCTGAGTGATACTATATTATTAAGAGTTAATTATAATAACTAAATCTCATATTAATACCAATCTCATAATCAACATGTGTTTAAATAGCCTACAGTCATCAGGCAAAACATGGCATATGGAATTCAAAGTCCTCTGCTGCCTTCAAAAACACCTATCAGTTAATTTTTATTAGAAACTATAATACAAAGACAAATTGCATAAAAGAGGGGTGAAAATTATTGAGAGATGTCAACACATTTTGGAAGATGGAAAGTGGATAAATTAGCAAAGTAGAAAAATCTTAATCCTATATCCCAGTAGCTTAGATAATTGTGATGTGTGCCATTCCCACCACTTATACTTACCTTGTATATGAGAATAAAGGAAAGTGCTTAGCACTGAAAAACAGAAGTATTGTTTGAAGTTTATAGGATATGATTAGATCACCACATCCCTTCCCATGTTCATATATGGCTACAGGACCACCTCTCCCCTTTTCCCTCAGGAAATCAGAAAAATAATCTTTAGATAAAATGAATTAAAATCAAGGCTATTAAGGGGTGCCTGGGTGGCTCGGTCAGTTAAGCATCCAACTTCGGCTCAGGTCATGATCTCAAGGTTTGTAGGTTTGAGCCCCGCATTGGGATATGTGTTGACAGCTCAGAGCCAGGAGCCTGCTTCGGATTCTCTCTCACTTTCTCCCTCTCTCTCTCTCTCTCTCTCTCTCTCTCTCTGCCCCTCCCCTGATCACACTGTCTCTCTGTCTCTCAAAAATAAATAAAAGTTAAGAAAAAATTTAAAAATCAAGGCTATTAAAACAAAAGTCTGAGATTGAGGCAGTGATCAGAAATTATGAAAAAGAAACCCAAATATCCTTTCTACACACCAACTCCCTATTCCCAGAGTATCAGAACAAGAAACTAAATTGCATTAATCCTTGAAAAGACATAACTGTCCCTGAGAAAAGAGCCACACATGACAATATGTAAAAGTTGTTAATACAAAGTAAAGCTACCTCAGTACCCATCACGCTATCACAAATCCCCTTACTACACACACCAGCACAGAACTTCCTATAAGAACTTTTTGACCCAGGTAGTCACAGATCAAACAAATGAACAACAGTTCTAACTTGAAAGAGAAAAAAATGAATAAAGAAAAAAAGTGATGGTCAGTAAGAAAATATTTTTAATGAGATAATTAATACAAGTAAAACAACATCTGACTTAAATGACTTGCAGAAGGAAAGACCACAGATACTTTAAAAGAATGAAAATAACAAAGATATAACAAAAGAAAATCCCCCTAGAACTGAAGGACATGATTCTCCAGACGAAAGAATTAAATAACTGTTCCACATATGGATATTTTTAAAGAGCTACTGTGAAGCATATCATGGGGAAATTATGGAATAGCCAGGGTAAAGATTCTAAGCTTAAGGACTATAGGCAACAGAGATGACAATGAGGCTCATAGTTCCCATACTAACAAGTGGAAGTAAAAATGGAATATAGTTCTCAAAATAATATTAAATAATTGGATGCTAAAAGATTTGACATCTTCAAACTTCTAGAGAAAAATTAATTTCCAGCTTGGAATTCTATATCCATGTAAACTATCAATAGTGTCTGAAAGCAATTTCAGACAGGCAAAATATTTTAGGAATCACATCTTATCTTTTCTTTCAGAAGAACCAACTAGAGGATACGTTTATGCAACATGTGGTAATAAACCACACAAAACAAAACAAAGATCCAAGAGCCAAGGGACCAGACACTAGAAAGGGATGAAAAGATGTCCCAAGAAAATAGCTATACATCAGCATCTAAAACAGGTTCAGATTAAGGTAGGAGGGTAAAGGCATGGAACTCTCTGGGAAAGTTACAGAATTGATGGAAAATTTGCAGCAATTTCTGAATGGTTAGAAGTAACTATTAATATATTTGGATAATTTTATTTAATTTTTTTAGAGTTTTTAATTTATTTTTGAGAGAGAGAGAGAGAGACAGCATGAGCAAAGGAGGGTCAGAGAGAGAGGGAGACACAATCTGAAGACGGGCTCCAGGCTCTAAGGTGTCAGCACAGAGCCTGACCCGGGGCTGAACCCACTAACGTGAGATCATGCCCTGAGCCGAAGCCAGACACTCTACCAGCCGAGCCACCCAAGCGCCCCTAGTTTGGATAATTTTAGAAACAAAAATCAGGTCAAGTACACATGCACACACCACACACACACACACACACACACACACACACAGTAAATTTTAAATATTAGTCAGGTACTTGTTAAAAATATATGTATTTGTATGACAGACACATTATTTTCCCTTACGTTCTATTATTTGCAGAAGCTTTTGAAGATGATGGGGGTTACATTTTTCCTGTTCCTCTTTCATCCTGAATTATCTTTGGAGCTGCCAGTTAACACAAATTAACTTTGTGTGTGAGGCATCTGAGTGGCTCAGTTTGTTAAGTGTCTGGCTTTGGCTCAGGTCATGATTTCACAGTTCGTGGGTTCGAGCCCCGCATCGGGCTCTGTGCTGACAGCTAGCTCAGAGCCTGGAGCCTGCTTCAGATTCTGTATCTCCCTCTCTCTCTGACCCTCCTCTGCTCACGCTGTCTCTCT
>NC_043712.1:57966486-57984123 GCF_006229205.1 Suricata suricatta
AAAAAAAAAAGAAAACCCTCTCACATGCATAAATGAAAGATTGCACACAAAGAACTCACATCTTTTCAAGCTTCAATAGTAAATATTCTGCTACTATGTATTAAATACTGTGTGGTTTACCCAGGCTAAGATGAAACCACATCATGAATCAATAAGCATTTTGCATTTTCTATCATTATCTATTCAAAGTCATGCCTACTGCACCTCTAAACATTTCATTAAATCCAATGATACAGCAAACACTCCCAAAATAAACTCAGATTGTATTGGAGAAGAAAACCAAAACGGGAGACATCACAATTCCAGACTTTAACCTTTACTACAAAGCTGTCATCATCAAGACAGTATGGTATTGGCACAAAAACAGACACATAGACCAATGGAATCGAATAGAGGACCCAGAACTGGGCCCACAAATGAACGGCCAATTAATTTTTGACAAAGTAGGAAAGAGTATCCAATGGAAAAAAGACTGCCTCTTTGGCAGGTGGTGCTGGGAGAACTGGACAGCAACATGCAGAATGAAACTAGACCACTTTCTTACACCATACACAAAAATTAACTCAAAATGGCTGAAGGACCTGAATGTGAGACAGTAAACCATCAAAACCCTCGAGGAGAAAGTAGCATAAATTATTTTTTTTTAAATTAACTTGGTGTGGAAAACAAAATCAAATGGTTGAGGGTGGAAGGGTACAGCTTAAAAGGTATATTGGAATTAATTTTTTACATTTTCCCAAGACATATGACCATATATTTTAATGTATAACTTTACTCACAACTTTGCTCAAATTTGAAATAATAATAAATTATCTTTCCATTTCTTTCTTTAATGCATGTGGATAGGAGCATACACTTTCTTAACTTTATGCTTTAAAACAATGGTAGATGTACCAGGGTGGCTCAGTTGGTTAAGCATCCTCCTTAAGCTCAGGCCATGATCTTGCAGTTCGTGAATTCAAGCCCTGCCATGGGCTCTGTGCTTATGGCTCAAAGCCTGGAGCCAGCTTCAGAGTCTGTGTCCTCCACTCTCCCTGTCCTTTCCCCACTTATGCTGTCTGTCTCTGTTTCTCAAAAATAAACATATAAAATAAAATAAAATAATCATAAAGTTGGAAGAGGTTAACATAAGATGAATTTTTTTTTCTTGGTATGAACAGACAAATCATTAAATATTATATGAAGTCAGTCAGCTTTCTATACCTACACATAGTGTAGGTCCAGGGAGAAAAGAGAGTTCTTAGGCCTACTTACTGATTTTTACCTCACTGTACCAAATATAAATATACCAACCAATCTTTCAAAAATTCATTTACCTACTTTTTTTCTTATAGGCAGGTACTGCCTCAATAACAATTTTTTTCCTACTCTAAAAATGAAAAGACATATGAAAAAGTCTATAGGATCCTTTAAACTATAATTAATTATAATATTGATTCGTTAAAATGATAAAGTTTGAAACTTTTTCTTTAAATATTATGGACATAGATTTAAAATCTTAATAATGCTCCCTAAAATTAATGACTAGATAGACCTGCAGGCATATGCTTATATAATATCTTTCTCTAATTTCAAGGTAAAAATAACAGATAGATTATGTGAGTAAATATGGTAATTGACAGCCAATGGGAATTGCAAATTTATAGTTCAATCTCCATTTTAACAAGAAGAAGCCACTTACAGAGAGATAGAACTCTGGGGATCAGTGACTCTTCAGAATAGCATTAGCCTTTAGGATTGAATTCATAAATACCAAGGGAATGACTCTTGCTTTCTCTATTACCCAACATAAAGAGAGTTCCTTGTTCATTCTTTAGGAGAAGAAAAAGAAGAAGAAGAACAACAAGAAGAAAGAAGAATAAGAAGAATCTAAGTTTATAAATTAGCATCAATATGTTTGCTCCCATAGCCTTCTATTGTAAGAGGATCTGGAATGATAGATTAAGACTTTAATGCTAAAAATCATATTACAGCATTAGCTGGATGCCCCTCCAATCTTTCTTTTGACAGCTATATTCATGTGCTTCAGACATGACAGTGAGAGAAGTCCTCATTGAATCACTTGCATTATGCTTCATTCTAAACCAGACAGCAGCCATCTTATGGTTCATTGATGCATTTCATTCTACAGAGATTAAAAAAAAAGTTATTTAATTTATGAGGAAGCGAAAAAATCCAGATTATTTACATAGAAGCCCCAAAAGTTTGCTGGCAAAGGAAATTATCAAGCTCTGTTTTATCCAGATAATCATTGAATGCATGGTTTTATTTTTCTAAAGCAAGGATTACAGTTTAGTGAAGTTAGTTCATTAGTCCAGAATAGTAAACCAGGCATTGGATGATGAGACATATGAATTTGTCTTCCAGAGACTACCCAATTACAAAAAGAAATCTCAACGTATTCTTCTGAGAAGAAAGAGTATCTCTTTTTTAAGAAAGTTGTGGTTATGGCCACTTAAGCTTGCTAAAATGTATTAGAGAATAATAAAATGAACTTTATTAAAAAGGTACCCATGGGAGCAAGCCCATCATCTTTTACAGCTGAGAGCAGGAGAAATTGTCTACTAGTCCTTCTTGTGTTTAGATTTTTAAACAATGGTTTTTACCAAAAAGATAAGAGGAGTATAATTGCAGTCACCTCTTTAAATAATCTATTAGTGCTGGGTGGCTCACTCAGGATACAAATTAATTTCATACCTCCTTATTTTATTTATCAGTTATTTCAGGTATTACATTCCTCTCTCACATATGAAAATTATGAATTCATTAACATCAATAAGGATATTATTTATTAAGCACATACTCTATGCTATTCACCATGCTGTGTTTAGTTACATGTGCTATTTCTTGTTTTCACAACAGCCGGTAAAGTAGTTACCATTTTATCCCTACTTTATAGAGGAGGAAATTGGGACTCACACCAAGTTTTCTGTTTCTTCTGTATCATTTAAAATGTTTAGTAATGAACTAAGCAGATAGAAAGTGGCCAAAACATAATGTTGGCTGATTTATTATTCAGGTCCCTGAGTTGCTTTACCTTGCTGCCATTTCAACCAATGGAAACAAACTGTAGCCATAACAAAACTATTTGGATCTTTCTTCCTGAAGATCTACTCAAAATATATGCACTAGAGGGCATAAGGAGAGTGTAGCTAATGAAGGAATGGATAATTCCATTAAATGATGCTATGGTCTGTAATGAGTTTAACACCTGGCAGATAATGCAAATGGCACTAAAAATTAGCTCATTTTTGGCTTCCCCATGCCCTACTCAATTGAATAAAACCTGCATTGAAATGAGCCAAATCTCTTTTTGTATACACATGTGTTTTGAATCCGAGCTATGGCTCAGTTCGGTATACTTACTCATTTTGAGTAATTTTATTAACTTGTTCCTCTCTTCTTTCTCCACCAAGAGATGAGTTTTATGGGTTCTAGGGGAGGTTTGATTTTCAATCTAACCTCAAGTACACAGGCATTTTTTGCCCTCTGTCCTCTAATTTGCATTGTGGCTATATCATCCAAACATAAATTTCTTTTCTCCTTGGCTCTTTTTCACCTTTTAAATATGGGAATGATCCATATGGCTAAAGAATGTCAGGAAGGGAAACATTTGGGAAGAATTATAGAGGATGCTGTCATTCTGGAACTTGATCATCCCATCCAAAAGAGCCAAGTAAGAGAACAGCCGCAGAGGGTTATACGCCAAAAGTTTAGAATTCCAGGGTGCTTAGAACATGAATAGGTGATATAAAATTGCCATGGTTATATAGCCCCAGCCACAAATCATGTTGAGATGCTTGAAAGATAGGAGGAAGATAAGGATATAAGGACTTATTTTATTTATATTTTAAAAAATATTTCATCTATTCCTAGAGATATTTTCAAGTTTTTGTGGAATATCATTAGAGTTTAAAATGTAAGATAATACGGGTGCTTCCTAAATTATAGATCACACAGATAAGAATAATATTGAATGTCAAAACATTTAATAATTTGGGGTTTGGTTTGACGTTAGAATTTTACCTTAAATTTTTTTAAAGAACAAAACTGTGATATATAAGAGGTGAAAGTCCATAAGAATACCAAAGATTTCTCTGGAGGAGAGATATAAAGTGCGTTGTATATTCAATACTGGTGTCTACAGTATAGCAAATACTTTGTGGAACGATGGGACCATTTCAAGGATTGAGTCTGTGTATGGGTGCTGTGGCCATAAGGCCAGTAACTGAATAGCTTGCTTGAAAAGTTACAAAATCACCTGAAGATTTTATTGATGCATTGTCATGTCTACATGACCACTCACTCATTCAGAGATTGTGATTTTTTTTTTATTTTCAGGTATAGAGATAACTATTTAATAATCATGGCAAGAGGGGAAAGGCTTTTCACCAACTATAACAAGCTGCTTAATAAACATGCTAGTTAAGGAGACCTAGTTACAGAAATTCAGTTTGAAGGAGCAAGTATTTAGTCAACTTTCTTGCTAATGGTAAGATCAAAGCTCAGCCCATCATCCACATTTACCATCTATTGATAAAAATACCCCCACAGTAGAGTTGAGTAGATGACTGTTTAACTGGCATTAAATAAGAGCACCCAAGATGACTACTTGGATCCCTTTGACCATCATTACCTTAGAACCAATCCTAATTTAGCTCACCTGCCTTCACATGTGTACTTCCCCAAACCATAGTCAAACTGTATTTATAGTAGTGCTTTGTATCTTTTGTTTTTTGTTTTTGCCACACTTGGCACTTTAGAGGGAAAAAATACAAATATATGGATTTTAATAGTTGGGGCCAGCAGAGGGAGGCTTTGTGTTACAGAAGGACAGGACCAGGTGCAGGACACAAACTGTTCAGACTACACCGAAGGGCACAGTTTCGGTTGCTCATAGAATATAAGGAAAGAAGAAGGAATTAGAATCTGTAACCACACTGGCTTACTGAGGTCAGGTAGTCTCTTTAACGTAATGCAAACTCAAAGTACTGGGACAAGATCCAGTAGAATATGATATGAAATAAATATGTCAATAACAGCTCCTTGTCAGGAGGTCCAAATACAATTATCTAATGCATTCTAAAAGCCAGAATGATCCAGTGCTGTGTTGATAAACCAGCTCTCCGAGGTAAAAAAGCATTTGAGGATTTCTTTGGTTTAAATAGTTTTACTGTGGGTTATTTCCAGTTATGGCTCCACTAACAAAATTCCTAAACATTTAACAATAGGTTTTTCCAAACACTGAGATTAGAATCCAACATATCACTGAAAGTAACACTGAAACTCTATGGAGGGAAGAAGGTAGCACAACGAAGCTTAATGGACAAATAGTACATTGAGGGGACTCCTCCGTCATGAGGCGCTGGCAGGAAAAGACTAAATGTCTTGAAGAGAGCCTGTTAAGCAAGAGCAGCTTCCTCAAGTCCTAGAGGGAGTAGGATATTAAGCAGATGACAAAGACATGGATTTAGGCACAAAGAAGTAAGCAGAAGTAGTCATATTAAGGCCAAAAAATAAAATTGTTAAGATTAGAAAAAAGAATTCTTGTTATATGTAAAATACCAATCAATACAAGGTAGACATCATAAAGGACCTTTTCACTGATGGGGAAAATTCTATCTGTAAGGTATGCCTCGTTACTATAAACTCTCTGCTTCTATAGGCGTATAACTAATTATAAAGGCTGGCCATAACTTCCAAACATGGCAAAAATAAGTTTATATAATAAGATAGTTTTATTTTTCACTATTATTGATGTAGCCTCCCTTTGAATATTGCTTCTGTAAATTAGTCTTTAGTAAGAGTTAGCTAATTAATAGCTTGATTATTACTTGGCTTTCATTTAATTCTTTTCAATATGTTAATTTACACATGGAAATTTTTAATATACTTTAGTGCCTCATTAATATTAAAATCCACAAGTATGATTTTTCTGAAAAATTTTGTGTTACTTTTTCTTTAAGTTTATTCATTTACTTATTTTGAAACAGAGAAAGGGAGAGAGAGAACCAGCAAGGGAGGGGCAGAGAAAGACAGAGAGAAAGAGAGACAAAGGATCCAAAGCAGGCTCTGTGCTGATAGTAGACAGCCTGATGCAGATTTCCAACTTACAAAACTTCAGATCTTTTTTCTTAAATTATTAATGTTTTATATTTATTTTTGAGAGACAGCACAAGCTGGAGGGGGGGCGCGGGGGAGGGTAGGAGAGACAGGGAGATACAGAATCTAAAGCAGGCTCCAGGCTCTGAGCTAACTGACATCACAGAGCCCTACACGGGGCTTGAACCCACAAACCATGAGATCATGACCTGAGCCAAGCCAGACACTTAACCAACTGAGCCACCCAGGCACCCCACAGAACTTCAGATCTTGACCTGAGCTGAAGTATTTCCTTGTTCATTTGGAGAGGTTACCTGTCCTATCCTTCTATATAATATATACTTTGAGATTTTATGACTCAGACTTTGTTAATAATCTTTGTAAAGCCAAAGAAAAACTTTAGCTGTGATAGAGTAATCTGATTAAGATTTCAGAAAATTGTGATAGAAAAACTGTTATCTGCCTCCTCACCCCTAACACTCACAAAGGACATTAGTGATAGAAATCAGTTACTGCAAGCAGAAGTCAAGTGGGCAGAAACTAGACAGGTCCTCACTGGAAGAGAAAAATTCTGAAAGGAATAAGAATAATAGAACAAGAAAAAATGTGGTGAGTTTCTATTTTTACTCAGTATGATGTGAGCTGGAAACTAGCATGGAAAAGTGGGTTTTACAAACCAGAGGGTTAGAAATCAGAGGTAATAGTTTGATAGACTCCAAAAGTTGATTTATGAATCATTCTTTTAGAATCCTGAATGTGTTTTTCCCACCACAGCAGTGTAATTCAAAACGATATTCCAAAAATACTATCAAACTCCTAAAATACCTAAATTAAGCTGATGGAATTTGTGATCCTTGTAATGGAATTTGTAAATCTCTAATGTTTAAACCCTGATCCCGAGCCTTAAGTATTGAATCCAGAGAGGACTTTCAATGCCAATTTTCTAGGGGTGCCTGGAGTAAACAAGTCAGGAGGTTCTTGTCCGGCGCAAGTTTCCTGAGTGTGCAACAAAAGTGTTATGCTGGAGTTGAAGATTCCAATGCCATTTCTGTGACCTACTTGTGGTGTAACCTTGTGCAAGTCCTTATTTCTGAGTCTCAGTTTCCCAATGTATAAAAGAGGGATTTAACTCAGAAATTCAGTGTAAAGGCTACAGGTAGAACTTCACTTCCAAAGATGTAGGAATATTGTCTTTTTCTTATTGCTGTATCAGCAGGTCCTGAAGTGCTACTTTGCATAAAGTTGAATGTAAAACATTTCTGTTGAAAGAATTACAAGGACATAATATATTATGTGGAATGAATGGCTGCATGAATCAAAATGCTTTGTAAATAACAGAGGCACTTTAATTTTAATTCTCCCACCTTTCCCACACCCTGTGGTAGTTTAAGGGGTTATTGGCAAAGGTATACCATACGGTACTGGAAGGTGGATAACCAGTTACTCCTTGGCTAGGCCATTTGTTAGCTGAGTATTCTTTGGGGCTATTGGTAAGGTAAGTAAGAGCTCATCTGCAATACTGGCACCTCCCAGGGACCTCTCCATTACGATTATGCTTCTGGCCAAAAGACCACCAGGTTATTTTGTGTTGTTTGGTTTTTGTGAAGCCATCACTCATATTGTTATAAAGGGTCTCTTCAGGTTAAGCTTCCTATACAATACGCCCATGCTATTATGCTCAATGTGCTATTTCTGCTTAGCAAGGTTTAAATTGGTGGAATGAGGGCTGCCTGTATGTTTAGCAGTCAGACCTGCATAATAGCCATCTAAGGTAGAATTCATCAATTATGCTGAAATGTTTGTTTTTAAAATGTCAGGTGTCCAGATGGTGCCATGGAAATGGGGGTCATTAAAAATGCTTAGACACACAGAGAGTCCTAATAAAGAAATGTTCCTGCTAGTTGTACAGGTCCTTAGCAAAGGCAGATTTTTTTGAAGAAGGTTAATAGTTTGAAGTTTCATAAAGGGAAGTTGAACCTTGAGATGAACTATGATGTGATTCTGCTTATATGTCCTTATAATTTCCAATCTATGTCTCCTCTATTCATTCCTACATGCCCATTTTCATCCAAGAATTCCCCGTATTGTACATTAAAATGACTTGGCAAAACAGGGAATGTAAGATAATGAAGAAAAAAATGGTACTATTGCTATTTGGGGTTTACCTAATTAAAGACCCTTACAGAGACTTGGATTTTAGCAGGACTGCTTTTCTAGTGTCTTCAAAGAGAAAAATTGTTGTGCCAATGACAGTTCATCCAAATGACATAATATTATGTAGCTTTTCATGTTTTCCACAAATGAGACAAGGAAAGAAATGAGGGTCTGATAGAGGAAACTGGGAAAGAATTCTGAGGGTACTTTTGTTGTTGTTGTTAGGTTATAGAAGTATAACTTACACATGTAAAATCCACCCTTTCAGTGTTATTTTGTTTGTTTTGAGAAAGAGAAAGCATGCGCAAGCATGAGCGGGAGGGAAAGGCAGAGGGAGAGAGAGAATCTCAAGCAGGCTCCATGCTCAACACATAGCCCTATGCAGGCTTGGTCCCATGACCCCGGGATCATACCTGCAGCCCTCAGTGTTCACTGTGAACGTTGATATACACAGTCATGCAACGGCTACCTCCACCAAGACATGAGACAGTTCCAGCCCTGCTCCAATTTCCCTCTTGGCTCTTTTATAGCTTCTACCTCCCGCCACCAATCTATTCCCTAGCAACCATTGCTTGGTTTTCGGTCCCTATGGTTTCCCTTTTTTAAATGTCATATAAATACAACCATACAATATGTAGCCTTTTGTGTTTGGCTTCTTTTTCTTAGCATAATACACTTGAGATCCAACCATGTTGTCATGTGTATCAGTAGTTTGTTTTCGTTTCTTAACTAAGTAGTATTCCAGGTATGAATGCATCATGGTTCATTCATCCATTCACCAATTGAATATCTGTTGGGCTGCTTTCAGCTTTGATGATTATGAATTAATGCTGCTATAATATTTTAATAGTTTTTTGGAGAAAATAAGTTTTCTTTTCTCTTGGGGTAAAAACTTCTAAGTGCCAGGAGTGGAAGGGCTACATTCTATATTATGTATATGTCATATGATAAGAAGTTGCCAACTGTTTTCCAAAGTGGCTGCACTCTTAAATTCCCATCAGCAATGCTTGACAGTTCCAGCTTTTTCATATCTTCGCCAACAATTGTATTGTCTATTGTTTTCTGTTATTGTTGTCATTTTTTGTTTTTTAATTTTAACCATTCTGATAGGTATATAGTAGTATTTGTTGTGATCATTTAGTGACCAGGACAAAGATATCGAATCCAGGTCTAGAAATATATATTTAATAAAAAAGTAGATTTTCTTTTTTGAGGCCACTCTATAGTGTCACGTTGTCTCAGTTTGCTCTCTCAGCTCATGAAAATAGCCTTTTATATTTCACAGCATTGTAAAATATAAACTGGTGTCATGCTTCCTAAGGAGAATTTTTAGGAACCAGTATGTATCTTTGCAAAACTTAAAGCTTCTGTGAATTAGCTCTCTTCTGATTCTTGGGTAAGGAAACAGAAAATGAGGGCACCTTCTGTGTCAGAGGAATCAGATTGTAACTCTTTGTGGGTGTGAATTTCCGGGTTATTACATGGTATGGTAACAGCATCTTGCATAATGCTTACCCTAGAGGGTAAGCAGAAGAGTCAAGTCATGAAGGCTTTATAAGAGTTTGACCCACCATAGAAATTTTCAAATATCCCCCTAAGAAGAAAGAATAATTAAAATCAGCATTCGAATAAAAAGCTTCAACATATCGATACATTGCCAATCATTTTTTCTTATCTCTAATATAAGTGTAAAGAAGAACATTATCCCTTTATAGCATATTTTAGACATTATAACATTTCAATTATAAATATATCTTCATGTATATCCAATGGATAATTATTTTTAACATAACATAATGCCATGGTCACACCTAGTAAAATAGCATAAGGATATAATATTAAGTACTGCCCAGTACCATGCTCAAATTTCCCTAAGACATTGAATTTGGTTGTTATATCTGTTAAGTCTTTTAAGTTTCCTCTCCTTTTTGTAAAATACCACACATTTATTGAAGAATATTATATATCTCCATATAAAATTTCTCTGACACATCCTTGTGGTTTTGTTGAAGATGTTTCTATACCCTCAGAATTGCTTAACTAATTATAGTAGGGACAGTAGGAGGGCAAATTTGGAGATTCAAAAATTACACCACCACCATCTTCCCCCAACACTCCAGAATAATTACAAGGTGTTCTCTTAAGGTTAATTTCACATTGTGGGACATAAGTAGAGAGACCAAGGGTATTTTATGTTGTACATAATGAAAACCAAATTCGTTAGCTTGATGCTCCACTGTCTGACATAGACCAGTGCTAACTTTACAAATTTATCTCACTATTACCCAACATGAATCCTTCACTCTTTTCTATTTATTCTTTTTGCCTTGCCTTTTCTCATGAGATCTCTCAGCATAAAAACAAATAAATAATTAACTAATTATATTTTTCTTCAGTATTTGTTCTGATCTTTCATTATTGCCAAATCTCTTTACCTGGCAAACAGTGTACTTCCATTACCCTCCGCTTACCTGGAATCATTAGATCTAATCCCCATGGAAACTATTCATTGAATTACTTTACAGTCTCAATTTTTTTCTCTCCAATCTCTTCCTTTATTTGTATAATTGTCCCATTGAACTTAGTGACCTGATAGAATAAAAAAAAATCCTTTGATGGTATAAACTAAATAAAAAACACCTGACTTCATTGACATTTACTGCCTGCCAAGCACTGTGTTGGTGTTGTTAAAAGAGCTATGAAACAGACATGGTAATTGGCCTGAAAAAACAAACTCAACCTCCCTGCATTGTGAGAATTTGATTGTGTTACCACTTCCAAATATACCCCACTCAGTGGACTTCAATGAGGGTTCAGAGTGAAGAAAGTAATTTAAAGCAGTGGGGAAGTTGGTTGAGTGAGAGAGAGCTTGTTCTAGAGCAGAAGGGGCCTATCCTCAAGTTCATGGAACTCTTCCCTCACATCTTGCCATGCTGAGCACCTGTGCATTCTTCAAACTGTTGCTCAAGTCCTACTTTGTGAATAAACTTTTCTTGAATTCTTCCACATATACCAATGCATTTCATGTTCATTGCCGTAATAGCTCCTGTCTCTAAATGCCCGTAGTATTTATCATCACTCATAGTATTAATTGCAATTGTCATTTTCTCAGGGTCTTTATTTCTGCTTCTCTTGATAGTTATTGTGATAAACTATTGTAAACATCTTTGGGTTTGCTACAATGTTTCAGAAATAATTAACACTTAAACGTGATAAATAATCTTCATTAGGGCTCATATGAAATAAAGTAGAGCAACAAGACTTTTAGAATTTTTCAAACAGAACTGAATAAATTCCAAGCAATATGAAACTTTGCTCTACATGGGAAAATAAAACTATCTCAATTGATTTTTCCCTGAAATCTTTAGGAAAATTTTGATTCAAATAAGTCATTGCATTATATTAGTCATTTGATTATTTGGTCAGTATGACTTAGACTATGCAGACATTATAGACAGATAAAGAAGTAAAAACTAACAAATTTTCAACAGATAGGTTAAAGTGGAAAACATCTTAGGGAAAGCACAGGACTTAGTCTTCATGCTTTCATTGCGTGATAATAACAGCTAAACATTTTTGTATATTACCTTTTAAAACAAATTCTAGAAATTCTTCACGTATATTAATGTTTACTCTTCAAAACAACATTATGAAGTTGGTAATGTTATTAAACCAATTTTACAGATGAGGAAATGGAAACATGGAAAAGTTAAGCGACCTGTCCTGAATTGCACAGCTTGTAAGCAGTGGACAGAGATTCTAACCCAGTAGCCAGTTTCCCCAGATTTAGCATGTAACTCTTGCTCCATACCTATGAAACTGAATACATCCCTTTCTCTGCTTTCATGTAAGGTATGAAACATAATTCTCTTCTTGAGATTGAGACAAGGTTATATAAGACAGTCATACTCATTTTTGGTAGCTAGTCAGAAACTTTCTATATTTGTAGGAAAATTAGAACATGTATTTTCTCCCCTATGATCTCAATAGCAGAGACTGAGTTAAGTGAAAGAATATTAAAGACCACAGCCAGCACTTCCAACACACATTCACAGGAATGCAGGCATGAAGCAACCATATAACTATTGGTAAAGTCCCAAGTGTCCTCTTCATCTCTATTACAGAATCTTGTGTTAAAGTTTCCTTTGAGGCATGGCATAATTTAGCTAACTTTCTAGTTAGAACCAAGTAACAAATCTTCCAATCAATATTTAAAGAAAAGACTAGGACAGAACCCAGGTCAATATTCTGGAAGGCAAAGGCTCTTAAGCATTTCTAGCAATATAGACATCTTGAAAATCATCCATGTCACCACAGAAAAAATCATATCTAAATTCTTGTGTGTTAAATAACCAAACCTCTGGTGTTGATAGGTAAAAATAGCTGAAAGTCTGGTGTAGCGTCCTTTCTAGACTAAGAGCTTTCTGAGCAGCCACCCTGCTGGGGATATTCCCAACTAGGGTACTTCAGATGCTAATTAACCCTCCCCAACCCCCATCATCTCCAGCCTCCCTCTGAGAGTATAAATGAACTCTTAACACATGTTTATCACACCCTTTATTTCAGTATTATAATATAAATTATAGGCAAGTTAGCAAGTAAAAGTGTGGAAAACCAGTGTGAAAAATTCTCTTTTTAGAAAGGAGGGTGCCTTGTCAATTTTAGTTGCCATTATTAAGGTTTGATATGTTAACACCTGGCATTTCAGAATATTTCTTTCTTTTATTTCCATTCTGGGTTGGAGTTATTTCCACCAGCAAATTTATGTGTCCTAACAGTATCATCGAACTCGAAATACTTGTTTGAATCCCCAGACAGAAGACTATTCACTAGAGGAAGGTAAATAGGGAATGTAGGACAATTTGAGCTATAAAATCACCATTTTCAATCTTTTTTAAACCCTTCCCAGAACAGTATTTACTGCTTTATCCTATACATTCTGAACATTGGATTACTATGGCCAAATAAATGTTTTTAATGAAAATAACCTTAAAATTTAGTGTTCAGTCTTAGCTAACAACTTTTTTCAGAAGTTGCCTAATGAATTAGATATTGAGAGACATATGTAATTAAATATGTTTCTGAATTAAAGCATCTAGGCAGATTTCCAAAATCTTCATTGTGAACAAGCAAACAGGCAATTAGCTATTTTAACATACTGTTGATCTGATGGACAAGGCAAAATTACCTTAATTAAAATTACTGTACCACGCATATTGCACACAACTAATATGTACTCAAAGCTTTTCAGTTAGAAGGAAAATACTTTCCCCAACCCATTTTACAGGATAATCTAAGCCTCTGTTTGCCTGTGTCTTTCATCTTACTCCCACACATATGAACTAGAAATATTCAAGCACATCTATCCTTCACACAACACTGAAGGTATCTTGTGCAAAACAATGTTTGATGAACATTATAGATCAAAATGTGGAAAAATTAAGCCATACTCAGTATTCACTTATTCAAATATTGACTGAGTACCTACTATGGGCCAGGCAATATTATGGGCACTGTTGATAATAAGTTCAAGACATCTGTTGTTTGTAAATTACATTTTAGGGTTAAGTAGAAGGATATGTTCTGAAACCCAGGACCTTTTCTCTCAGATGGATAATATCCCACCATTGTTCCATGTGAGTGACATGGGATCACTTAGCACTGGCTGTTTCTAAGCTGTTCTTTGCTTCTGTACTGTTTTACTCTCTTTCCTCTCTCAATGTACCTGTAAGCCCATAGTCCATCTGAATTTGGTTCAAGGATTTTCTATGTAAATGTATACTCAGTGTGAATGGAGGTACTTGGTGATACTCTTTTGAATATTTTTGCACTATTAAATTTGCTTAACAAATACTTGCTTCATAAAAAATGGGGGAAAAACGGGTCTAAATTTGTCTTTATTATCCCAATTCTGAGAGAGGTCCAAATTAATATGGTTTTATTGTAGTTCATTTTATAATGTTTCTTTTATTTGTAGCCATTTGAAAAAGAAATGTCTAAGTATATATCTTAATTAAAAATGTACAAGTAAATTCATATTGTAATTTGATTTCATTTTACCCATAAACAGTGCCTTTTAAACGTTCTCTTAATGTTGTTTTTTTTTTTTTTTGCAAGGTTCTATGGTTTCTGGCTTTATAGGACTTAAGTTTCAGGAGAACTTCTATCTTTTGAGTATAAAACAAACAAGCCAAAACATAATGACATATTGTAAATAAGAGTCACTTCTATTTTTTTCTTTTAAAGAATGAGGTCTCTTTCATTGCTTTCGCTATTGGTCATACCTGTTATGATTCTTCAGAATCATGGAGTATGATTTAGTCATGTAATTATACTGATTAAGAAACTGAGATGTGAATGGTTAAAATCTAGAGTTTGATTCATAACATCCACTAATGTTAATTATGAAATTCATGAGATTATTGAAATAACTTGTATAAATATTCTTGTACTAAAGAAAATATTGAATTCTATTTTCCCAATTCTGAATGCAATTATTTCCATTAATTTATGTCAAATTTTTTCTTAATTGATACCCCTAAAGACTGACTTAACTTTTATGGGGAGCAATTCCATATTGAAGAAAAAGTTGGCATCTTCTTATTTTCAAGAGAAAGACACATTCAATTTCCAATTAAGGCTAAAAGAAACAAACAAATGAAAACAAACCTCATGCAATGAAGGAGATGCAAAGAGGAAAATTTAACCCTTCTCATAAAACAATATGTTGTTTTATGAAAAACAATTTTTGAAATGTTAATGAAAATGAAGGGATTATATGTTAAACCATCTCTATATAAATTAGTAGAAAAGATTTCTTTTTGAAAATAAAACTCATCATGAGAAGGCTGCTAAAACCTGTTTTTATCTCCATTAGTATAAAATTCCAGGTCACACCAACGAACAGTCATTAAATAAAGCAATTTATTATCCGGCCCTAAAAAATGAACACTAATCAAAGATCCCACCCATAGCTTTGATTATAAAAGCTAGAATTTCTTACAGGTTTTCTAAAGGAAAATAGCTCTGATGGATGTCACTGCAACAGTCAATAGAAATTGGACAAACATACTAATCAACCCCCACATCTGTTTGTTTTAATATCTTAAATATAACTATGCAGGGGCCAATGATAAGTTAATCACTTTATTTAAAGATGAAACTGCTACAGTCCGATTTCTGATTCTTTTTTCTTAATTTTTTTAAAGTTTATTTATTTTTGAGAGAAATAGAGACAGAGAGTGAGCTGGGGAGGGGCAGAGACAGGGGAAACAGAATCCAAAGCAGGCTCTAGGCTCCCCAGAGTTGGATGCAGGGCTCAAACTCACAAACCGTGAGATCATGAAGTCAGTGAGCTGAAGTCAGACTTTTAGCTGACTGAGCCACTGAGGCGCCCCTGATTTCTGATCCTTTTGAAAGCCACCAAAGGCCACCTTTTCTTTGCCCCAGGAGGAGAGTGTGGGTAGTATCTTTGTTGTCCTATCTTTGGCCTTTATAACATTGATTACAACTAACTCTTTGAAAGGCCGTCCTAACTTAGCTCTCATTTATCTGCTTTACCCTTGGGAAGCATCTGCATTTTCAGTTTCTCTCCCCACAAGGTGAACCACCAAACACCATTAGCTTCACTCCCACTTGCCTTACCTCATACTGGTAGAAACCAGTATGGTTCTGCTCATTCAGTCCTATAGCATTAACTACTGTCTACAGGCTGAGGATTCCCAATACAAGCTTCCAATCCTGATTCATCCGAGATACATCTGCTTTCTATTAAACATTTTCAGTCAACATTTACCATAGCAATCTAAAATCTGTTACTTTATACAAACCACTTCTTCTCTCATCTGTTCTCTCTTGACTAATTTCAATGTCATTCTTTCTTTTTTAAACTTATTTATTTATTTAGAGAGAGAGAGAGCAAAAGAGAAAGCATGAACAGGGGAGGGGCAAAGAAATAGAGGGAGAGAGAGAGAATCCCAAGTAGGCTCCACATTTTCAGCATGAAGCCAGGGCCTTGAACTCATCAACTGCAAGATCATGATCTGAGCTGACCAGAAAAAGTTTATTTATTTATTTTGAGAGAGAGAGAGAGGAAATGTGTGTATGGGGGAAGGGGCAGAGAGAAAGGGAGAGAATCCCAAGCAGACTCTCTGCTGTCGGGGTGGAGCCCAGTATATAACTTGATCTCTTGAACTGTGAGAGCATGACCTGAACCTAAATCACGAGTCAAAGGCCTAACCAACTGAGCCACTCAGGTACCCCTCTGTTCTAAAATTATTAAAAAGAATAAGAAAAGCTAGGCTATAACTGTACTAGAATAGTAATTGTGCTAATTAACTGAAGTATACATTTGTACTGGAAATATTCCTGTTAGAGAATGTTAATAAAATCAAAATAATGACTTCTACCTAGCAGAGGCCAGTTTATCAATGCCTATTCTCCTCCCTCGCCCACCATATGAGTGAAAAAAGTATATAGAAAAAAGAAAAAAGTATATAGATATGCAAAATACATATACATATATATTTTAAATATAGGAAGAAAATTATACAAAATCAAACCAACTGTTATCTATTGATTTGGATTATAGGCAATTTTGTTTTCCCTTCTACATTTATTGACTCTTTTGTAGTGATTCTATGTCATGTCCACAAATTAAAAATAATATTTATTTGAAGTGAAAATGAAATCAATCAAAGTCTGGATATGGATTTCTGAAAAACAATAATGTTTGGATCATTTTTGGAGAGTTCAAAGAAGTTGAAAGACATATCTGTAGCAAAATGAAAAACAGTTCTGTCCTTAACCCATGCTAAAAATTTAGTTACTTGCAGAACTCACTTTAAAAGTTGATATTACCACCTGGGTGGCTCAGTCGGTTAGGCATCTGACTTGAGCTCAAGTCATGTTCTCACAGTTCCTGAGTTCATTCAAGCCCCGCATCAGCCTCTTTGCTGAGAGATCAGAGCCTGGAGCCTCTTTCAGATTCTGTGTCTCCCTCTTTCTCTCTCTGCCCCTCCCTGACTCACACTGTGTCTCTCTCCATCTCTCAAAAATGAATAAACATTAAAAATTATTTAAGTTGATGAAACTAATTCTTGTGTAAGTACTAAATTGCAAAGAACCTCTCAAGCTCTTGCCAATGTATTCAAATAAATTTTTAAGTTTTATATTTTATTATATATTTTTAATAATAATTTATTGTCAAGTTGGTTTCCATATAACACCCAGTGCTCTTCCCCACAAGTGCCCCCTTCCATGACCATCACCCTTTTCCCCACTCTGCATCCCCCATCAGCCCTAGGTTCGTTTTCAGTATTCAATAGCCTCTCATGATTTGTGTCCTGTTCTCTCCCCAACTCTCTTTCCCCCTTCCCCTCC
>NC_043712.1:57984223-58058726 GCF_006229205.1 Suricata suricatta
CTGTTTTCCAGAGCGGCTGCACCAGTTTACATTCCCAACAACAGTGAAGGAGGGTACTGGTTTCTCCACACCCTCTCCAGGATCTATAGTCTCTTGATTTGTTCATTTTCGCCACTCTGAATGGCATGAGGTGGTATCTCAGTGTGGTTTTGATGTGTATTTCCCTGATGATGAGTGATGCTGAGCATCGTTTCATGTGCCTGTAGGCCATCTGGATGTCCTCTTTGGAGAAGTGTCTGTTCAGGTCTTCTGCCCATTTCTTCACTGGATTATTTGTTTTTTAGGTATGGAGTTTAGTGAGTTCCTTGTACAAAATCTACAAGTTTTATATTTTAAATCAACCACCATAAAAAATGTTTATAGCTAATAAGTGTGGAAACAGTAGAACAAAGAAATAATGAGAATAATAGAACTAATTATTTCTCTTGCTAATCTAAGAATTATTTTGTTGCCCAGCTGATATTTTCATGAAAATTAACGAGGTGCATGTGAACATAATGTTCTAGCCAGTATTTTATTTAAAGTAGGTATTCAATAACTTAATTAACCTCAGCTTATAGGTATACTATAAATTGTTTAAAAAATGGAAATTTAATCACGGAACACATAACCTCTAATAGTTATGTTTTAGTAATTTTTTAAACACACTGCTTAATAGTATAGACCCTGAAAACATTCTGGCAGGAGCTCCATCCCAGTTTCAACACCTGTGTAATTTTGAACAAGTTCCCCAACCATGATACACTTGACATTTTGGAAAATTAAATGAATTAAATAAGCCATATGCTTAGAACAGTGCCAGTCCCTCCTAAGCGTTACAGGAATGTCACTAGTCATTGCTCTTTGCTATTAAAAACCATATCTATTAACCAGTCTATGCTGGCCATAGTTACTCAAGGATTTATTAAAAGTTGATTAAGTATGAGAATCTGTTTCAAAATAAGTTGTAATTTTACAGAAGGCTATAAGAGATAAGAATTTCTTATATTGCATAAAACATTCAATCATCCATTTCTGCCACAGAAGAGTATTTATCAGCAACAATTTACAGATGTATATATGTAATTACATATGTATATATATAGTATATTCTTAGCATTTAAGATAGTTATTCTATCTACTTTTTAAGCCCTAAATGAAACATATTCCATATCTAAACTTTTTAAAGTAAAGATACCCGTGTTTACAATTTTGCATTTCTGATTACACAAGAAAAAAAGAAAAAGCAGCTCTCTACTAAGGGACTTTGTCTTTCAGCCCTTTGAACTGTTTTCTAAAAACTGAGCCTATAGGAAAGGCTAGAATAAAATGGGTCAGAAGTAAATTTTATCCAACTTATTTCAGTCATTTCCAAAGCCCATATAAAATAAGTCCTGAGTCAGTAGTATTAAAAATACAAAACTATCAAATGAATGGCTTAGTGTACCCCACAGTAAAAAAAAGAATCTATGTAAAAGAGTTAAGGAATTTTATTTAATATATGATTCTCATGTTCAAGCTTTTATGAAATGAATGATTTTTCAGAGGAGGCATATTCTTATCATAGATAAATTCTCCAAGTGACACCATAAATACAGAGCCACTAAAGGAAAAACTAAGACACGGGGAAAGAAAACAGTTCAACCAAAGGCTGCAAATGACTTCTGTGATGAGAGTAAGAGGTTAATTTGCCAATTGACTGGATTTATTTCTAGAGTTAGCCTAATGTGCCTGAGAAGTCACAAGGAAGATGGATTTTTACCATTGCTTACTTGTTCGTGCTTTTAGAAGTCTCCAAATCCAAAGGAATTTATTGTATATTTCAGAACAGCTCATAAATTTAGTGTCCATAGTATGGAGTTTTATTGTTTCATGCTAAATTTAACATACCTAAATGATTTTAAGGCTTATATATTTGGCGAGACAGCATAGCCATAAGAACTGGAGGTTCTTATTAAAATATTCATCATATTTATTGATTTTATATTTTTGTTTATTTATCTTGAGTGGGGAGGGGCAGAGAGAGAGAAGGGAGAGAATCCCAAGCAAGCTCTGAACTGTCAGTGCAGAGCCCAACTCAGGGCTTGAACACACAAACTGTGAGATCATGACCTAAGTGAGCCTAAATAGAGTCTGACACTCAGCCAACTGAGGCACCGAGGCATCCTACGTATTTATTTAGTATTATTTTTCATGTTTATTTATTTATTTGGAGAAAGAGAGTGCATGAAAGCAGGGCAGGAGTAGAGAAAGAGGAAAAGGGAGAGAATCCCAAGTAGGCTCTGGGATGTCAGCACAGAGCTTTACGTAGGGCTTGAACCCAAAAAACACAAGATCATAACATGAGCAGAAATCAAAAACTGGCTGCTTAACAGACTGAGTTATCCAAGGCACCCCTGTATTTATTTTTTAGAAAAATTATTTATTTGTGCTCTTCACTTCTCCTCTTACGATACACTTTACAACCCAGAACTCAATAAATATTACTAATTATAGTATAAAATTTATACAACTTTTGATATTAGAAAGTCAAACTACTCATTTCACTTAAAAATGATCATTGTTTTGTTTTTACTGTATTGTTGCAATTTCTGTTACAAACACACTTTTTTTATTGATATTCTATACTAAGCAGGACATAAATATACTAATATATGTTACAGTAAGTGACTGCCTGCTATTGTTTTGAAATATATTTACAATTGAAAGAGTTTTGCATGGAATTTAAAAATGCTGGTTTCTGAATTCAGACAGGTCTTAGTTGAGGCTCAGATATACCACTTGTTAAGGATATGAGTTGATTTTTCCAAATCTTTCTATTTTTACATGTACAAAAGTAATGATAATAACTAATATAATCGTGATAAAGATGAGATGAGGAAAGTGTATAAATGTATGTTTCTTAAACGCTAAAGAGGTACATAAACAGTATCCTCTCTTAAAGAAAGTATTGAAGGGTAACAGCTGGAGTTGAGACTTTGACATTACTGCAGGAAAATAATAAAATTATTCTCTATGAGATAAGAGTGAAGTATTATGAATTGAGGAAATTCATAATCAGAAGAGTTTCTTCTATTTGCTTGAAATTATCATCAGTTTTAATTCGTAATGAAGCACTTAATTGTTCACCAGACTCATTTAAGGCAAAGATACCTCAATGAAATTTCATGATGTGAAGAAGGTAGATTTCATCCATAGCCTATGAGGTGAATTTTGCCTATCTAATTATTACCAGTCACCATATTATATGTGAGATGGAAAGCCACCAAAGTATTAAGTAACTCATGATGAGAGCAGACTGGAGAAAATTTTACAAAATGATTTATGAAAAAAGAGAAAAATTGTATCACATCAAATAGATTTTTTTCCACAATATGTTACAGAGTAATAGAACATGGTATGATCTGACTCACTGCAAGTGAGGTTAATTGATCATCCACTTCAACAATCTGAAATGCCAGCCCCAAATCGTATCCCTATCAAGAGATACTATACTCTCTTTTAGAAGTCACATTGTGAGTCAAAAACATGATGTCTACTGGCTGGTGATGTGCGTGTAAATATTCCCCTAAAAGACCTTCTGAATATAAGTAGTACTGAACATAGTAAAAATTATGAGGAAAATAAATAATATTTGGCTATATGGATAGCATGAAGTCGTGGTAATTGCTGCATATGAGTGATAAATGAGAAGAAAATGGTGAACGTGCAGATAGGAATGAACTAGACTTTCGGATGGATGCAACTTTAAAAACATTTTGCCCCAGGAGCTATAGAATTGATAATATGGATGATGATTCTGGAGCATTTTATTTTTTTGTTTGTTATTCTGTTCTTTCCCACTAGGTAATATTTTATTGTTCTTAAAAATAAACTACAAATTACACTTAAATGTCACATTGAAAACCATTTTACTAATGTGGGAGAACTCATTTATAATGATTAAAATGGTGATTTCAGGATTGAATTGCTGGGGAAGCAATTTCTGTAAGACAAAAGGTTATTTTTGGCAAGAGAACAGAGAGAAGGACTTTGCTTATGAGGCCAAAAGAATGAAGCAAATAAGGTTTAAAACTTATATGGTTTATACCCTAAAAAGAGCTAACACATGGGATTTAGAGCAAACCCAGAACATATAATGGAAAGAAAATTCATACAATTTCTATAATGAGCTATTGGGATATGTGCCTTTCATTTAAATGAAAGGTTAGGTTAGGCAGATCACACGTGCAGTTTGACAAGTGCATAGCAATATTTTCTCATTTTGATCTCTTTTCCTTTTCATGATGTGAAATTATTATATTCAATGTACTAATTTGATTATGAAATACCCCTGTTTTCACTGTTATTTGAAGGATTCACTATTTTCATTTGTTGGCCTGTTTTGTTTCTTATTCTGTCCCTGATGAATTACAAGCTTTCTTACTCAGACTTGAATTTTCATTCATATTAAGACTTTTAAAAAGTTCTGTACCTTCTGCTTTGATAAGATTCCATGATTAAGGAGAGTCAATGGAAAACTATTGAAATAAAAAATTTTGAACAGTAAGAAGACAAATAATTTCAGGGCACCTTGGTGACTCTGTCAGGTAAACATTTGACTCATGCTTTCTGCTCAGGTCATGATCTAATGGTTTGTGAGTTTGAGCCTTGTGTTGGGCTCTGCACTGACATTGTGCTTGGGATTCTCTCTCTCTCTCTCTCTCTCTCTCTCTCTTTTTCTCTGTCTCTCTCTCTGTCTCTCTCTCTCTCCTTCTCTCTTGGTCTATTTCTTATAGTAAGAGGATTCTATTTTCCAAATGTGTAGAAAGTTAGAAAGCTAAATAATCACATTAACTTCTTACACAGCATTTTATAATTATATTAGATATAGTCACATATACTGTCTCATTCAGTCTTACAAAATTCTATACGTAAGCAGGGGAAGAAGACATTGAATTTGGAAACATAATTATATGTTTCCTGCCCTCCTTTTTTTCACTATTTTTTTCTGAATTAGTTATTATTTCTTCACTAATAGAGAATATAAGCCCTGGGTTGCTATAAACAGTTGTGTCACTCAGGCACTCCACCAAGGTGCCCAGCAAAATGGATAGCTTACAAGTTTTCCCATGATTTTTTCAAAATATATAAAATATACATCCAATTGTTTCCATGAAACTACCTGAGAAATGTAAATACTTTACTAAATGGTATCTGTTCAAATAAATTCCAAACTAAAGAACTGAATCCCATGATAACATATGCTTAGGAACAATGTTGAGCATGCTATCAAGTTTCTAGTATTTAGTGTATAGACATGCCCCCTACATTAAAATGTTTTTGAAAAAATTGTAATACCATTAATGAGAAACAGTGAGGTTAGTAGTAATAAAAAATCCATTTTTATTATGCTCAGCTGTTTGTTAAGCGTCCAGCAGAGAAATAAGTGTTCACTGAAAAGAAAAATGTATTTTGTATTTTATAACCTGATTAGGTGACAACCCACATATTAGTGCAAGACCCTGAATGCACTTGGCTCTTGAAAAGGAAAGAACAGCAAACTATGTTGGCAGGTTGATGGAGACAAGTAACTCAACATGGAAAGCTTTTGGCTTTGCCATCTAGGAGACCCATAATTGTGATACTGAGGTTGATGTTAATGTTAGTTTTATAGTCATTATCTATATACAAATCTAAACAATGGAATTCTGACCTGCAAAAACACATATGTTAATAGTTCATGGTCCCTTTTATTTCCTACTGGATCCACCCTTTGCCCTGCATTTTTCATAAACTTACACCATGTGCCCCCAGAGATCTGCTTTGAGAAATAGCTATAAGCACAGAATTTACCTTCAGAAGATTTAGCCTTTGTTGCTCACTCTATGCTTAATGGAATGCCAGAGCAGTTTTCGCTAATGGAAAAATTCCCTTTGTTTAAGGAAACATAACTCCCAATTTGTCCACAGGGAGTTTCCTTAGATAATTTTAATATGCTTAAGAATGTTGATAAAATTTCTGGAAACCTAATGTTACTATCCAATAGACTTTTACATCATGATATTATTATCTGTTAGATTTATTCTCCAGTCCTTTAGGAATACTTCAGAGATTGTCTGAATATTTTGGAATAATTTTTATTAGTTGCAAAGGCTTTCAAAATCATCTAAAACTAATTTTGGAAAAATGATTTTTTTATTTTAAAGGACTTTAGACTTATCTAGTGCATGTGTATATGTGGGCAACTGAACTGCTTTTAACCTTTAAAAGAAATAATCAAGAAATGAATTACAAATCTGGGTTTGCTGCCAAAGTTCAGATTCTTTACTTTATAAGAATCTTTAATCTAAAGATTAAAACAACTAAAACATAAGAAAAAAGAGAGAAAAAAAGATGGCAGCCTCAGTGTATGAAATGAATGTCATTCAAAGCCAACTCAAAGTAAATATATGTATGTTGCTGTGCAAAGCAGTAGATATTGTCTGGAATCTTTAGCAGCAAAGTTGTACAGGTAGAGGACAGATTAGCTTTTGCTCCTCTCACATCAACAACTTTCCACTTTCTGAGCCTCATTTCCTAGATCACTTAAGACTCCGTGTGGCAATTACTCTTTCCTCAATTGCTCCTTGTGTCTCTCATTCTAAGCAGGGCTTCACACAAGGGCTGTACAGGTTACCCCTGTGCCTCACACAAGTCAAGGCAAGGGGTGTGGAGAAACATGGCTAAACTCCAAACCCGGTTGCACTCACAAAGCATTCACATTGAATCTGGACTATTTACATCTGGACACTTCACTAGTTAATGTTGGTGGGGCCAGGTCTGCCTGAAGAGGGCACATTTCTCAATTTTGCATGAAGGCAGCCTAATGACCCTGACTCCATGTACTTAAATCTCCCTCTGTAGTTTCCTATTAATTCATTCCGTGGGTATTGATTGAAAGTCTACACCTGAAAGTGACCTGGTTAAACATTATGGGAAGTACAAAGGGGAGTTCTACAAAGGTGAGCATGTTTCAGTCTAGAGCTGACAAAGGACTTACATCTTTTCATAACCACGTGAAAGCAGGAAGTGAATTGGCTATGGAAGATGGTGTCTAGGCATCAGCTAACACCTCACTGCCCTCTGACATTTGGGCAAATTCAACTTAAGCCACTATTCTACATCATGAAGGAATTTCAAGGATGTTCTCTCTTCCCCAATTTAACATAATAACTAAGGATGTGTGGACTTAAATTCACTCCAGACTCTCAGTTTCTGCTTTCTCTGAATTTCATATCACATTTGTCTCAAATTCTAGAACTGTTTCCTTCTTCTGCTCCATGCCATCCCTTTCCTTGATATTTTAAGGCAAAATAAAGTGAAATTCACCAAGGCATTTATGTGTATAAAGGACAACAATGTAAACAACTTAAAATTTAATATTTGTTACCTGTAACTAAGAATAATTTACTGGCCACCTTCCTCTGTTGGACCTCTGCTGTGTCACGTCTTCATCTTCATTCTCTCCCTCCCAGTAGTCTTTCCTCACAGCAAATGTCCCTTCATTTCATTGATGAGTTGGCTTAAATCTCTCTTCATTGTCTCCTAAGACATGTTTTTGGAATCTCACTTTCTATCTCTAAGTAGCCCACCAGAGTATTCTCCTAAACAAAGGTATTTCCCTTCCTGAAAGACAATTGAGGGCTAGCCAAGAAGCTGTTTTTCACCTTGTTACAGACTAGTATAGATAAAAATGTTTTATGACATTTGAAAAAAGAGTAAAGTTTCTTTGGGATGACTTTTAAATAGGACCTTGAGGGTTCAAAAGAATGACTCTATGCCAGATAAAAATGGGAACAAGAGAGTATTTTTTTTAATTTTTTTAATGTTTTATTTATTTTTGATACAGAGAGAGACAGAGCATGAGAGGGGGAAGCGCAGAGAGAGAAGGAGACACAGAACCGGAAACAGGCTCCAGGTTCTGAGCTAGCTGTTAGCACAGAGCCTGACGCTGGGCTCGAACCCACTAACGTGAGATCTGACCTGAGCTGAAGTCGGAGGCTTAACCGACTGAGCCACCCAGGCGCCCCAAGAGAGCATTTTTAAGAGAGAATTGATAGCTTGCACAAAGACACTTAGAACCTTCTAGTAAATAGCCAATGGTTTAGCTTAAATGGAATAGAGGTTACCTTATGTGTGAAGAGAGCTAGAGTGGGAGACATTGGAAATACAAAGTAGAAGCAGATCATTGGGGGTGAGGTATTTCAGATCAAGTTTTAGGACAGTCTGGGAGCTCTTAAAGTATCTTAATTAGGGAGTAATATGATCTAAGTTGCACTTTAAAATTATGACTCTGCCACGAATGGCTGGGGAAAATTTTGCCCACAAGTTACACTTTGAGGTGGTACTTTAGTCAGGTAGACTAGTGGGGAGTAATGGAGGCCTGAGCTTTTGAACTTACTGAAGGAATGGAGTAGTGGGACTATTTCAGAGATATTTCCAGTACAGAATCAACAAGACTTGATAACTGATTGTTTATGGATGATGAAAACAAGTAATAGAAAATATCTCAGGAGAAGCATATTTGGGACATGGAAAGAGCTCATTTTTGGATGTCATGTTTTTGTGGAGCCAGTGACCATCTAGATAGAGATGTTCATCAGGCCATTGGACTGAGCTTGGAAAAAAGTTAATTTTAGAGATAAAAATGGGAATAGCATCCACATAGTGAAGACAACATCTCTACTTGCATCCAGTTTTAACCACTCCACAAAATCAACAATATATGTTTCCAATTCTAGCAAAAGGATGGGAATACTCTTCAATCTTACTACTCTGGGGAAAAATATATATTTGGCTATTAAAAATCAGTCTGTGGATAAGATGTAAGCAAAATATATACCAAGTGTCATTAATGGTTAGATTTTCCCAGTACAGGAAAAGGAAGAGCACAACTTCAAAATTAAAAAAAAAAAACCACCATTTATTTACACTGACAATCTTGTTACACTTACAGACTTGTTTTAAGTGTAGAAACCACTTGCTATAGTTGATATTAAACAAATTGTTTGGTTGTAGGAATATAGTCTTAATATGCATGCCTTTACCTTTTATTTATTAAAAGACTACCTAAAATGCACTTCATATTATTATCACAAAGATAGCACTCTTGCATATTAACTTGGCACCACAAAACAGTGTATGGAGCCTAGTGTTTGATGGTGACTACTTAGTCATTTTTGGAAATATGAATTAGATCCTAGTTCAATCATGAACTAATTCACTTATTTCACAAACATTTCTTGAGCACTTATTATGTGCAAAACACTGTAGTAATTATCAGAGAAAACTAATAGCTGTGTGATTACCCTGGCTCTCAAAGAACTTAAACCCAGCAATTCAGTAACAGTAATCCAAATAATTCAAAAAGATGTCAGGATGTAGAAAGAGACTTGAACTGAATGTAATGATATCCAATAAATATATGTAAGCTGAAATAGTTTCTATAGGCAAAATAGATAATTATTTATATGCAAAGAATATATGCAGTATATGCCCATTCCTTTCATCACCTTTTCCATGGAGATGATTTGATGAATGGCCTCCAAGAATCTTTCATGGTGCATTCCCTAGTAGAGAGGGACTATGTCTGTCTGCATCTTTATTCTTTTGATGTGATTCTAAAGCTGATTATACATGGCATGAAGTAAACAGAGGGTTAAAAGAGAGTAATAAATGAAAGTGGTATATGTAATCGATCCAAATAATACAATGCAAGGAAATGGCTGTTCTTCAACTGATGGCAACAGGTGCCATCCTGAAAATAGGAAATTGGAGATTGTAAACCAATATACCCAGCAGTCTTTGTAGTAATGGGACTCTAATAAAAAAGACAATTTCCTTAATATGAATCATGAGGCACATACTTCCCGCAAAAAATATTAGGTATGAAAAGAAATTTTTTTCTCTATGAGTAGTCAATGAAGAATAATATGCGTGTAAATTAAAGCAGAAAGAAAATTAAATTTCATCTAGTAGTCCATTAAAAATCTCTAAAGCATTGATCTATTCAAAAGTAAGTTAACTAGAATAGAATTGTGTTTCCTACTCAGATATTTTCACCCTTTTATCTGCAGTACATATTTATTTCTCAAGAGAGCATATAAACCTTGGTAGATTTTCATTCTACTTGGGAAGGTTCTTGGGAAATTAACAGAATAGAACAGAAGTCTGAACTTTATTGTGAAGCATCACTGGAAGTGTTTAACTTGTCTTGGTGGTAGTGTCCTTAGTCATAAAAAGGGAACTATTTGTAGGAGTCTCTCTCCCTCTCTCTCTCTCTCTCTGACCCTCTCCTTGTGTGTGCACAGCATGTGTGTGCACTCACTCTCAAAACTAACTTTAAAAAAAGGAAATCATTTGCATCCATGAAGTCTTGAAAGAATTAAATGAGATTATACATGTTAATATCAAGATCATTGATTGGCATTAGTCCACAACAAATACTAATTTTACCTTCTGTTTTCTTATTTTTATGATTCTCTTCCTCTCTCTCTCTCCTTCCTTCCTCCTTTAGCTCCTTCCTTCCTTCTATCTTCACTTATTTCTTTCAATATTAATTCTTCTTAATTGTAGACATATTAGAATTAGGATGTAGGTATGACTTTAAATGTCTTTATCTTCACTACTTTTGGGGGGGGAAATCCGTTAAATGAGAGTGTTTTGCTTTTCCTTGATTTTGCCATTCTTTTGTGTATTGTTCATGTCTAATAGAGCCATTGACTTGTTTTAGGAATATTATCAGTGGTCCTCAGCTAAAATTCTAACACCCATTCAACACTTATTTATTGAATACTAGGCACTGTATCAGAGAGACAGACATTTCAAGAATGTCTGAGTGGATATGTTGATCCGCTTGACTGTATTAATCATTTCACTATACATACATACATCAAAATATCATGTTGTATACCCTAATACACAATTTTTTGAAAACTCAGAAAAAAAATAAGGTAAGAGATAAAGTGTAATAGATGCTATTGTAGAAGTAAATGTAGAGCAAGTTTGTTATATGATGAGATAGCACCATCAGAACTGACTCCTGGATTGGGTTGTTTCATGTTAGGCTATTTAAATATCCTTTCAAAGGACATCTGGGTGGCTCAGTCAGTTAAGTGTTTGAGTCTTGATTTTGGCTCAGGTCATGATCTCATGGTTCATAAGATGGAGCCCCACATTGGGCTCTGCACTGATAGTGCAGAACCGGCTTGGCAGGCAAGAATTCTACCACTGAACCACCCATGCAAGAACCTGCTTAGGATTCTCAATTCCTTTCTCTTCTGTCTCTCTCTGTCTCTCTCTCTCCCTCCCTCCCCTGCTCGCTCTCCTCTCTCTCTCTCTCTCTCTCTCAAAATAAATAAATAAACATTGAAATATATATATCCTTTTTTGTGTTTTACTTGCCATGGAATTGTATGCTCTTTAATGTAATTCCATTATATTGAAGTGAAAAAAAAAAGGTATGCAGTTCAATAGCTTGTCTGACTCAATTCTGGTGTAGGATAACATGAAAAATTAACCTTAATGAACTAGTATTAAGTTGGCAGATGTCAATGTTCAAATCCCAGGTCTACCACTTGTAAACTCTAGGACTTTGAAAGTTGCTTATTTATTAAGCCTCATTTTCTTAGTATGTGGGGATAAGAATAGTACTTACTTCTCAGATTTTTATGAGGATTAAATGAGATAATATGCATAAAATACTTGCGATAAGTAAATGCTTAATATAGGTGTAACCTTTATAAATATTGTTTGGCATCAACATCTGTCATTTCATTCGTGTGATTAGCTAGGATGGTTGCCCCATGAAAATGAGTCAAAGAAGAAAAACTTTGCTGTAGTTTGCCACTAGAATCTAAAAATATATTCTCAAGATTTTTAATAATTACAGATAATATTCATTGTATTTTTAATGTACCGGATACTATATGAAACAGTTACCAATATAATTTAATATTCACAATGACTTTGTGAAGGTGGCATTACTGTCCTTACCATCTTACAGATAAAGAAAATGAGCTGCAAGGAAATTAAGTAATTACTGGAGTCATGTTTTGAACTCAAGACACCTGGTTCCAAAGCCAATGTGCTTAGCCACTATATTATAATTAGTAACTTTTAATAGGCAGGGGGAGGTAGGACTTTGGTTTGGGGGGACTTTTCTTTCAATTTTTAAAGTTCTTTTCAATTTTGATTTGTCTTTTCGTTATGTTTTTGCCAGCTAAAGTATGTCTGTGAATCATGATTTGCAGTAAAGACATACTTTCTGAGCTGACTTATGTCTAATAAAGTCTTCCTTTTGTACTTATGCATAACAGCTTGGCTCAAGATAAAATACTTGAACAAAAATATTTCTTGAAAGGTTATGAGGAAAAAATTATGTTTTAAGTGTTTAATCTAACACTTTAAAGTTTTAGAAGAAAGAAAGGGTGACAGTCTAATATTTATATATTATTGTTGTTGTTGATAACCTAAGTTTCTATGAAGATGATTTTAAGCTTTTGAAAAACACTGAGGGACTTAAAAATGTTGTAAGAGAATATCTTCCAAGCGATTCTGTATTGTGTGTGTGTGTGTGTGTGTGTGCGCGCATAGAATGTACACTCAAATGATTCTGTATTGTGTGTGTGTGTGTGTGTGTGTGTGTGTGTGTGTGTGGAATGCACACTCAAGGCTTTCTTAGGAATATGTTTTAAGATAAGCCATTTGCATTATTGCATCTCTTTGTTTTCTTCCATGTGTTTTAGTTTTATTTCATTATACTTTTTTCTCAAAAGCAACTGAAACTTTTAAGTTAAACCTGGGATTTTCTATTTTTAGGTTTACTTTGCAAGAATTTCTAAGGTTTTTTTTTATTTCACTAATTTGAATTTTTTATAATGACAATTTTGTTACTTCCACAATAGATTTTAAGTTAGCTACTGTAATGATGTCTTCCTATAGCCATTTTTAATCTCCATGTCTAGTTTTCCACAGTCTATTGTTGCTTTTTTGTTATTTTTTCTCTGCTTCAAAGAATTCATGAATTCTTGTATTTTATACTCATTTTAAAAATAACTTTCTTATTTCCTAACATAAATAATTTTTAGATACTTAACCTTTTATAATCTTTTGGAAGATGGACTCCTTCCTTGGTTTTGCAGAAGTTTTTCACAAGTCTGAATGCATCTTCAAACATAGAAAGATTATCTAGGACTCACTGTTTTGAAAAGATGCTATTTTCAACTTCACTGTGTAGGGCTGCCATAGTGTTCTATGGATGTGCAGATGATAAGCTTGACACTCTTTTATTTAACATGTAAATCATGCCAGTAAGTTCATAGCACTAGCCTAGAGAGTGCGCAAGAGTATTCATGCGCACTTTATAACTTATATTAAGTTATTAGACATAGTAATGAGTCAAGAATTTCTAGTTAAATACTGATCTCATAGCAACTTCACATACCCCTCAATTTTAAAACTGTGAGACCCTCTAAACCCTAGTCAAATTTTTTATATCACATAAATATTCATTTAATGATTTGGTTGATGTATACTATTTTTCTCATGCCTTTTATAACATTCTATGGTTTCATCTGTGATAGCACTTACCAAATTAGTAATTTAAAAAGCAATGTTGTAATTAGTAGTTTAATATCTATTTCCTGCCTTAGAATATAGTCTCCACAAATGGATGCATGCTGGTCTTGCTTTTTTTTTTTTTTTTTTACTTTTTTTCTCTTTTTCATCGACTTCAAGAGCAGCGGTATGATTTCATCAGACCCCCTTATTGAATGGCATATCATCATCATGGGTTGATTTTATTCATTCATTCATTCATTTATTTACTACTTTTTATCTCCATTCCCCATTTCCATTCCTTTTCCATAGACAATCCTGTTGATGTGTTTCACTTGTACATATTCTTGTAAAATATACAAGAACTCACTATTTCTCATTTTTACTTGGCATTAATTTCAAAGTTCATCCATATTGTGGTATGTGCATTATCTATTGCTTCTCTCTCAGACTTTATAGTATTCTATGGTATGTAACTAGCACATACATGTGGATAACCTGCAACCCTTCACTAATACAAACAACCTCCTGAGGAATATCCATTTATACAAACGCTTTTGCTTTGAGTGGCATTGCTGGGTCATAGTCTGTGCATATTCTGAATTTGCCAAAGTGCTACTAGATTGTTCTCCAGAATGTTTGTCTCAGTCTATAATATCTAAAGAAATTTAATGAGGGCTCTTATCAGTGAGATCACTGCCAGCACTTGTCATGATTCCATTTTTCTATTTCTGTTAATACAATCAGTAAAAAATGAGGTCAGTGTTTAAATTTCCATTTCTGTAACTATATGAATTTGAGCATCACTGTTGATTACAAGTTTGGGGGGAGACGGTTTCTTTTACTTTATTGAATATACTTTATCTTTGCTTATTTGTTCAACTAGCTGCTGCCTTTTTCTTTATGATTTGAAGAAATTGCTTGACAGTCTAACTATATAAATATTGTCAGCTTTGGACATTGCAAGTTGAATTTCTTGACCCAATATGCCAACTGATTTGAAACTTTTCCCTTTAATATTCAGTGAATAAAAATATTTAATTCTTATATTATATAATACATCATTTATTTGCCTCAGTATTTGTGTTTCTGTGATGTTTAAGAAGTTCCCTCTCTCATATCTAGATCATAAAGATTTACTGCAACCCACACTATCTGAATTCTCAATTGTGGCTCCTTCATATTCCAACTGGGTGAATTTGAACTACTTTATCTCTGAACAACTGTTTTTATATGAAAAATGGAGGCAAAAATAATAATGGACTCAAAATTGTGAGAATTGAATAAGCTAATATATTGAAAAGCACTTTAAAAAGTACCTGCCGAGGGGCACCTACCTGGTTCCCTCAGTTAGGCATCGACTCTTGATTTTGGCTCATGTCTTGATCTTGCAGTTTGTGCGATGGAGCTCTGCATCGTTGGCTTCAGTGCTGAGCATGCAGACTGCTTGGTAGGCTCTCTCTCCTTGGCTCTCTCTCCCTGTCTCTCTCTCACTCCACCTCTCTCTTTCAAAATAAATAAATAGACATTTAAAAAATAAATTAAAAACTAAATTAAAAATTATATGTATCTGCCTATACACATTAAGTACTGAATTTATGTTGCTATTATGAGAAAAACATCAGTATGTATGTTTCAATAGGGGTCAAGTTTTTCTACAAATAGTAAATCAATTTTCTCAATCCCATATACTAAAAAACTCGTTTATGTCCTATTGATTTTTTGATGCCTTATTATCAAGTATTGAGTTTCCAGATATTCAAAGATATGTTAGTAAACTCACTATTTTGTTTGCCCATTTCATTTCAGTGTGTTTCTGAACCAAAGTCATACTACTTTCATTATCATGTTTTTCTTACTATCTGAAAGAGAAAATATTTACTCCTTGTTCTTTTTCAAAGAAAAATAAGCTATTTGTTGTCTTTATTCATCCATGGAAATTTTAGAACGATTGTACTGAGTTCTAAAATTCATTCAGATGAATTTTTTTTGCTTTTGATTACATTGTTTATATATTAATTTGCAAGGGATTAATTTTTTTATTATTCAAAATCTCAAATAAGAGGACCAACTGTTTTTCCCACATCCTTTATGCAAATAATTTTTCTCTATTGAAATCTGGTACTTTTTGTTAAGTTAAATCTACAGATATTTTTCAATATCATTACTACAACATTACATGCTCACTTGGAGTAATGTTGATGTGAAAAAAATGCTATTGGTTTTTGAAGGTTGACCTTATATCCAACAGTAAAACAAAAACAATACTCTGAATTTAATTGTGCTGAGTTTTCAACAGAGATGTCCATATCATCCACCAGTATTAACAATTTTATCTTCTTTCTTACATTTTTGTTCAAGCCTATATTATTTTGCGTTCCTTACAGAATTATTCAAGAACCAATCTGTATTAAACAGTTGTCATAAAAATGAGTAATATCTTATTGCTATTTGTAAAGGGAAGGTATCTAAGATTTCCCCACAGAGTATAATGTTTATTGTAGATTTTGGTACATAAGCTTTATTAAGTTTCAGAATTTGCTATGTGATTTTTTTAAGCATATATGGCTGCTGAAATTTAGAGAATCTTATAGACATATCTATTGAGAAAATGCACATTTAATTTTGTAATCAGTTTTTGTAATAAAGAAATGTGATAGACTTCTTAGATAAATTCTTCTTGCAACCTTAGCTAAATCCATTTGGTCCTAATGCATTGTTTTGTCTTATGCATTTTTTACTGTGAAATGTAACACACATACAAAACGTCCATAAGGGAACTTTTTTACGTTTTTTTACGTCTTTATTATTTTATTTTGAGAGACAGAGACAGAGAGCAAGTGGGGGAGGGGCAGAGAGAGAGAGAGGCTCAGATTCTGAAGCAGGCTCCAGGCTCTGAACTGTCAGCACAGAGCCCGACGCAGGGTTTTAACCCATGGACTGTGAGATCATGACCTGAGCTGAAGTCAGACACTTAACTGACTGAGCCACCCATGTGCCCCTTAAAGTCCATAAAACATATATTTTTAACATAGTTTTATGAATAATTACGAGGCAAATGCCTTGCTCAAAATTTAAAAAAAAAGCAAAAAAAAAAAAACATTATTAGCACTGAAGCTTTCCATATATCACTACATGATTAGAAGTCACTTAAGCCCTGTTAGAAGTCACTACTCTCCGAGCTTTCCCATTTTCTTGTTTTACTTTATTATCTTACCAACCACCACCAAATAACATCTTTTGGTTTTGCTTGATTTTTTTTAACTGTGAAGGAAGGGAATGATATTTTATGCATTTCTTGTGTCTACCCTCTGTCACCAAATATTATCATACTATGATTATACCATGTTGTTTAGTAATAGTTCCTTCATTTTTATTGATGCATAGATTTCCACTGTGTATTTATATATGTCTTTTACTCTTGCTACATAGCAGTTCTTTCTATCTTGGATCTATTTTAAACAATGCTGCTAGTATATCTTTTGTGTATTTATCCTGAGCTTTGTGCATAGATGTGATTTCCCAAGAATTGAATTGCTTGTTCACAAAATATACATATCTCCTTAACTTTATTGGATGATACCACACTGTGTCTGAATAATGCTTGTACCAGTTTTTCAAAGCTCTGTCTTTGATAGCCTGAGTCTTAAAATGTAATAGGTGTATATTAGTTTCTTTACTAGGGCATAACAAAATTCCTCATAAAGGAGAGACGAATTCTTGTCTCTGCCCTTCCTCAACTAAGATAATTTGATATTTTATATGACATCTATAACACAACACATTCAGATATCAATTAGAGAAAAAAATTTGGGACTTATGGATTTCTCAGTCATTTAAATGTCTAACTCTTGATTTCAGCTCAAGTCATGATCTCACAATTAGTGAGATGGAGCCCTGTGATAGGCTCTGTGCCTACAGTGTGGAGCCTGCTTGGAATTCTCTCTCTCCCTCTCTATCTGCCCTTCCCCTGCGTGTGTTCCTTTTCGTTCTCAAAATAAATAAAATTAAAGTAAAAAATAATAATAAAAAATAAAGAAACAAATTTCTTATTAATTACTCATTAGAAACATTTTTAAAGGGGTATAGGCACATCTAATACAAAGCTCAAATGATAGCATAAGGTTTCTCTCTAACTCCCTTCCTTCTTCCTTCCCTTCCTTTATGTCCTTTTCTCTGTCTCTTGGCTCTGGTTATTGTTTTGAGTAAGATAGGTTTGGTGGTTAAGTCCCAATATACCACATATAAGCCCCTTGAATCATGCACCATCCCTGTATGTAAGGGGTTTTGAAAGACAGAGCACCCAGACTGACCACATTAAATGGTTCTCCGAATAAAATGAAGAAAATGGCACTTGTGCACATATAGGACTTGTTCTCACCAAGGAGTTATTTGTTCCCTTACATCTTTGCCTCCCTTGAAGGTATCATCCATCTCTTTATCACATTGTCCAGGAGGATGGTGAGCACCTAAGAGGTGTTCAAGAAAAGTTTGTTAAGTGAATAAGAAACAAACAAGTCTCCTTTTATTCTTGTCAATGTAAAAGATACTTTGTGAGAACTAAGAGAGATGATCTATAATTGTGTAAATTTGACTAGAACTTCCCTCACACACTACAATTTACATATAGCCTTAGATAGTTATTTCTGCAGAATATATACTTTTTCTTATCTCATCTTGTTTGGAATCAGAGTTTTGGTGCTACCATGGTAAGTGAATATTTCCTAAACTGTCACATGGTGTACTTAAAAAACTGAAACTTCAGCACTGGAATCTGTGTTTCAAACAGTGCCAGATGCCATGAAGTCATATGCAGATGTCTTACATCTACGAAATTATAGTAACAGTTGGGTTTCTTCATCTGAATATTTCTGCTTAGAAGGGTTAAGAAGCCTAGCAGGCAGGGGAAACTGAAACCTTCTGTTCAGCCATGGGGCAGAAATGATGCAATCAGCCACACTGGCTGTTCTGTTAATATCCTCAACCTCGACTGCAGAAAGGCTGCCTTGATAAATGTAGAACTTGGCTAGGCACAAGTCAGCAGAGTGTGCTCACTGTTGGCTACTAGAAGCAGTGATATCTGCAGGTGCAAGGCTAGTCTGACCTAGTTGAATGAATGACAGAACCGGGCAAATGAGGGGACTATTCCAGGATCAAGGTCAGTCATTCCTCAACATGTTCCACAACTGAAATGACCATGAGGACACTAGAAAAGAATGCAAGCCCCAGAGCCTATGGCTTGATTTACTTGCAACGTTTGTTTCTATTTAATCCAGAAAGATACAACTGTGCTTTGTGTACATTCTGCCCTCTCTCCCAGGAATATTTTTTCCTCCACATTTACCTCGAAAGCTCCCAGTTATCTATCAA
Organism: Suricata suricatta; assembly: GCF_006229205.1. Classification (NCBI taxonomy): domain Eukaryota; kingdom Metazoa; phylum Chordata; class Mammalia; order Carnivora; family Herpestidae; genus Suricata; species Suricata suricatta. The sequence continues at coordinate 58,003,151 of NC_043712.1, forward strand.
ATATCAGCTTACATTTTATCTCCTCTATGAAGTCTCCCCTAAATTCTCCTGGGAAAGCTTGGGTGTTCCTTCTACATTGGGTTCTACAGAACCTTATGCATGCCTTGGTGAAAGCTGGTATCTCATTATATTATATAGTATATAATATAGCTTATTGTTCATATTTGACTCCTTACTATGGAGTAAGTCCCTCACAGCAATAGAATATTTATCTTTATTTTTTATTTTTGTATTGCAACACCTGGAACAGGATTGAGATTCAATAAATATTGCTGAAGGGATTTATTGTAATTTGATAGAGTGCTTTAGAATTTTCCAAGTACAGTACTTTCTTACCTATTACTTTCTTACAGTACTTTCTTACCTGTTGTGTTATATATCACAGCAATGCAGTGTCGTAGGCAAACCAGTTATAATTACCCCATTTTACTGATGGGGAAACGTAATCACAAAAATGATATCTAATTTGCTCAGAACCAATAGCTTATGAGAGTCAAGATTAAACTAGGAAGCAGTCTTTGGACTACTAGCCAGGGTCTAGGTCAAGCTTCAATTGTTCTATATGCTGAGTTACTGCCGCAAGGCTACCAGATCTTTAAAATGTAACTAGTTTAATAGGAAAATTTTCTATACTACTTCAGTATCAGATCTACTCTTGTTTTCAATACTTGGCATCTTCCTCTGTCTTCCAACTGCATTCTGAATCTTCAGTTTCATATTTCTGACTACCCATGATAGATTTCCCAGATTCATGTACAGATGCTGCTGCCTCTTCAAAGCCCAATGTCCTGGTCTGCATCCCTCTCACTACTTCCCTTGTCTTTCTGAGTACACCCAATGACCTTTCCATGTTATTACTGTTCCATATGGATTGAGATCTCTATATGCACTGAGGATAAAACTGTAACTACTACTACTAATTACTAATATTTCAGAGTGCTTGCTCTACTCCAAGCTTAGTGTTCAGTAAATATTATTTTGTTTGATCCTGAGAACAAAGACTTGACTTAGAACTAATATTATCTCTACTTTACAAAGAAGGAAATTGAAGCTTAGAGAAGTTATGTAATGTGCCTCCTGTGCCACAGCTAGTAAATTTCAGGGGGATTTTTAAATAAATAGAATCTAATTCCTGAGGGATGTCTTAAACCATACAATATTTTCATATTTCTATGAAGTCAATTATTATGTACAGTAGACAAATGAACATACGCATGACAACCAGGAAAAAATGGGTCATGAAGCACACTTATCATCTTATGTATGAGGTGTTCAGTAAATGCTGTTGGAATAAAGTTTTCACCTCCAAACTCTAATTTGGTTAACTTTATAAAACTGAAGATGCTTTAGTGGCTTTATCTACATGCCCTAGGGGCAAACATTTGTTTTGAATATTTTAAAGCACTCAAAAGTCTTCAAGTTCATGAAACTTTATCCATCTAGCTTTGTGGAGGATTTGAAAGGAAATATAGTTGCCTTCCCATGGATGTATTCATATGATTCTTTTATTAGCATGAATTTCCAACTTCATACATATAAATGCAGACTTTCTTTTAAACAACTACAAAATGAAAATAGATAGAATAGTGTTAGTCTGACATTTGCACTTGTGGTGTTTCAGGACATTAGATGAAGCCCAAATGCCTATCATGACACTCAAAACCTTTGATTTCCTGGGACTACTCTTCTCTCAACTCTTCAGATTCTCAAAAATATCACATTCCTTCTTTTGTCCAGGCTTTAGTATGTATTGTTTCTCTGCTCTCACTCTTCCCAGGTTCTCCTCTATTCATATCCAATCTTGAGGTAAAAGTGAATTTATTAAGGATCCCTTCACTGCTCCTGTATTATGTGTTTCCTCGGTGTCCTGCCTTTCTTCCTAATACGCATAAGGACTCTCTAAGGACTTATTCAATGTTCATCTTCTGAAATCTTTCACAGTGTCTTGCACATAGTGGGTGCTCAATGAATTTTTGATAAATTAATAATAAAGACATTTCTGTACTAAAGCCACTGTTGTGTTAGTAGCCATTATCAAAACAAGACAGTTTTAAAGCAGATATATCTTGGCTTAATGAGCCAATTTGATATTTGTAATCAGTTATGCCCTTCCTTTAGTATCTGTCTTCAGTTGTCAGGGTCATCATATCATTTAAGGTACCTAGGACTGTAAATAATAGAAAATCCAACTCTAACTTAAAACAGAACTTACTGGCTCACATAATAGGAAGCCCAGAGGAAGAATGAAGAATCTGGTCTGCCTCACCTCTCAGACACTACCCACGATACCAGGTTTATCCCTGGCTCTGTTACTTCGTGGTTGTGGGAGCTGGTTTTAGCAGCAGTTAAGGATTCATGCTTCCTCAGCCATATCCAGTGGGTAACAGTGAGAGAGAGTTTCTCTTCTATGAATCTTGCATAGAAGGAAGAATGTTTTTTTCTCTGAAATATGTAGTCTAACTTCCCTTTGTATTTTATTGGCTCTCATTCAGCCATATGCCTGTTTCTGAAATTTTTCTATCATTAGGAAAAGCTCATGGGCTTATACCTCCATTCCTGGGTCAACTCTTCCTGTCTCTTCCAGATGAAGGGTGAGTTTTTCATGATGGGTTTTCTGGCCCCGCTCCTAGAGTATCATATTACTGATGCTCTAGGAGCAGGGCCATATTACTACATATTACTAAATGGCCAGAGACAAGGAGAAAAAGCCCACTACTATTATATACTGAAAATTGTACCTATATTATTCTCACCCTGATATTTTAAAGAAAGCCTAAAAATCAAAGTTTAACCAAATTTTATACCAGAACCAAGAGGAAAGAGTATAAATTATTCTTATACGAGAAAAGTAACAGAAACATTTGTGAGTCCACATCTTCTTTGCTTAGTCAGAGATAGAAGTGCTAAGCAGGACACAAAAGGAAATGAGGCATCATGGGTCCCCAAATAAATCTGTTTCTTTTGTGTGATAGCAAATTCTAACACCCCTCTCATATTCAAAAGAACACATTTAATACCAACAGGGAAGAGGGGCTTTTATTGGTCACTAAGAGTGTTAAATTAAAACAAACATTAAAGCTTCATTTAAGGAACTTTTGATTAGGATTACATTTGAAGGAGCTTAAAATTGATGTTTATTCCATGCTGAAGTTTTACTTTCCATCATTTTTTCTGTGTGATCTTCTGAAAATCTAAATGCACTCTAAGGTTAAAAATGGTATTCCTTTTCTGAGAATGATTTTTTTTTCTTTTTTGGACCTTAGCATCCCTTTCTGTTTTGTCCTCCATATGTCCTCATAAATATACTTCTGGCACTGGAATCCAGACAGCACTTCCCAGCACTTGCATACTCAGCATTAAGCCACTAAGATGTGAGATCATGGTAGCTCTGTGCCATTTAATCATTTTACATTTCTTTAACAAATGAGCTTTGAGTACCTACTATGTGTGAGAAACTGCACCAGGGGCTCAGATCTGTAGATGAGACACATGTCTTGTCCTTGAAAAGCTTACAATAGCATTGGGAGCACACTTGGACAAATTGAATGGTGCTAAAAGTAATTGTTGATGACAGTGAATTAATGAGAAGTTGTTTGCATTGTTGAGAAATGCTTTAGGAAAGAATACTTGAGCTAGAATATAGGGCGGACAGGGTTTGATTTAGGCTAAACAGAGATAGCCAGGCAATAGGAAAACCAAGAAGGTAGGATTAACTAAGGTGTCCAGGAAATACTGAAGAGCTCTTCCTTCAAATGATGCTCTCTGAACTTGGAAAGAGAATCTTGACCAGATTACAGAGGTCCTGAAATGCTCTGTCTAATAAATTTGAACATTTTCCTGAAGAAGTACAGAGCCACAGAAGATTTGAGGGATATGTTTAGGAAATAAAATGATGAATGTTACGTCTCCAGAAGATACAGCCAGGAGAGTGTCAAGATTAGAAAATATTGTCATAGTGCTATTATGTCAAGGGAAGGATTTGACTATGGAGGCTGCTAAGAGATTACTAAGGAAAAGAAGGGCTGGAGATAACCAAGAAAGAATGGGAAGTCAGTGCCTAAGTTCTTAGCCTATATAACTGAAAACCTTTTTGCTGCCATTAATAAAGCAGGACACACAAGTGGCTGCCAACAGTCTAATCACTAACATCCAGTCCTGGCTTCATACCTGCAGGCTTTAAAATGGTGTTCAGGCCCCAGCCAAATCACTTGTCTTGTGTAGGGCCTGAGCATTGATATTTTTATTTTATTTACAGGTTTATTCATTTATTTTGAGAAAGAGTGTGTGTGAATCACAAGCAAGAGGCAGAAAGAGAAAATCCCAGGCAGGCTCTGCACTGCCATTGTGGAGCCTGACATGGGGCTCAAACCCATGAACCATGAGATCGTGACCTGAGCCAAAGTCAAATTCTTAACCAACTGAACCACATAGGCACCCTGGCATTAGCATTTTTTTAAGCCAGATCATCTCAGAGCTTAATAACCTTGGGAAAGACAATGGTGGATTCAGTTTCTGTGAAAATGCTCTACTCTTATTACAGGGTGTACAGTATTTTATCAGAAATTTTTAGGGGGAGGGAGGCAGAGACAGAATGTTCTGCTTCTGTCATGGGTGGTGAAGTTCTGGAGCTTGATCGCTGCTCCCCTATTGAGAAGCATGCTACACAGCTCCAATCCTTGATCCTGACTTTTCAAAATACAATCCAACTCAAGCAGTGTGCTGTTATTTTTCAAAGAAATTTGCACATAACCCACTAGTCACTTCTGTATTCTAAAATTACAAAATACTTTTCCACTTTCAGGATTGTTCACTTGCTTCTTTTTTGTTAAAAAAATAATAAATGATTTCTTTATTTGTTCAGAGGAAGAAAAGCCCTGTAAAATTGTAGTAATCAAACGCATTAAACATTTATAACTTTGAGGATCAGTCCAAAATGTGAGGCTTTTCTTATTCTTTTTTTTCTTCCCTTGAAGAGAAATCATCTTGTGCTTTATATGGATAAACATCAGGAGGTGATAGACTTTATTCAAGGCTGTTTCCCTGCATAAATGCTTTATTCTTCAAGAAAAACATTTCTAATCAAGAGCTTTATCCCTATCACTCACCCCCCACACTATTCACACTGGGAGGTCAGCACCTTATGTTTTTGACATTGTAATTTATTGCTGTTGGAAAGATTGGGTATTTGTATAGGATTTCCACCATAATTCAGCTTTGTTGCAAAGTCTCACCAAGTATAACTTAAGAATACTTTCTGAAGAATACTCTGTAGAATTCAAAAATAGATAAATATATTTGGACATAGCAAATGGGTATAAATATAAATAGTATAGAGACAGATTTAATGTAAAATAAGGTGTGTGTATATATGCATAGATATGCAAATGAATGCTATATGTAGGTCTGAGGCTTGAGTTTCTTTTTTTTTTTTCTTCAGCAAAGGACAGTTACATTTGAGATGATTTAACAAGTTAGCACTATATATGTTATAGGAGTTAGATGTGTGTGAAAACTTTTTCTTTTTTTTTAATTAAAAGGCACATAATTTAGATTTCAAGTTCTGATGTTAAAAATGTGATAAAGAATTTAAAAGACTTCTTGTCTTTTTTGCCTTGTGTTTTGAAAATAAGCTTCTATGGAAGACAATAAAAAGCAGAAATAGCCTCTCAGAGAAAAGCAACATTCTGTGAAAGGCTCAGGGGAAGTTGACAATCAAGACAACCCCTTGGAGGGAACTCAGGAAAGGACCCTTTTCATATCCCTAAGAGCTGAATATTTACACTGGTGATTGTGTTCCAAATGAGCACACCTGTGTCCTTTACCATCTCTTCTGAAGCATACTGGAATCATTGAGTCCAAGAGCTTTCAAGGGGTACCTCTGAGTATCTACTTGTCCAAACAGATAATATCTCAAGATCTCCTGGTAAGAAGACAACCTATCTCCTATCTCTAAGAATCCAAAAGTAATCTTTCTTTTCAAGGCTTTCCCACAAATGTTTAAACAAAATCAGTCAACTTTTTCTTATTTTGACATCATTAGAACTAAGAAACAGCTGGCTAACATTTTCCTAATAGCAGCTCTTCATATGTTTGAAAAGAGTTACAATTTCTTTCTTCAACCAATACTTTCCCGGATCAAATCACACAAACTCCTTTACCATTTTAACAAGGATCTTCTTCATCAATTTACTGTTTCTTCTTTAGATGCTGCCTAATTTTTCAACATCTTAAAGTACAACAGCCCAGAATGAATATAAGCTTTTCAAAGTCTACAGAAGACGAATCTGAGAAAGAGTGTGGTTGACTACTGTTTGCCTCAGTACTCATAATAAAGTCTGATAGAGTCCTTTAGCATAATTTGTATTTCTAACATAGGTTGTTTACATTACTTATTAATACTACTTATATTTATTTAATTAATCTTAAATATGGCTCGTACATGCCATTGTTTTTATCCAAAGCATATAGCTAAGGAAAAACCCTTGACCAGTCAACAAAACGCCCAAGAAAATAGAAAGCAAAGCAAGCAAGATTGAAACCAAAAACTTCTTTGTATACTAACTAGGAGTGTGTTAGTTTTAGAGTTCACTCTGTTTCTTCTGATTGGAGCAACTCTCTGTAGCCTGAGTCTACAACTGGTGCCCCTTAGCTGGGCAGTTTTCACTTCTCAGCTTAAATGGCCCTTCCTCTGAGAAAGACCTTTCTGAAACCTACACATCTCACCCCCATATTTGCATACATTACCACAGGAGACTGCTTAATCACCACTATTATGAATTCCCATAGAGTCTTGCACATCTCCTACAGTAACCAAAACATACATTTTGATAGGAAAAAGATACTGATTCCAAAGTATCACTCACTGCTCTATATTGTAAAGTCACTAAAAGTGGAGCAAGAGGCAACCATAGGTATCCGAGCCTGCAGACATGGTTGTATGTTAGCTATCCCCTTACGTTGACTAAAAGCTGCTCTGGAGTGGAAGAAATGAGTGGAGACTAATTTCGTTCCTTTTTGCTTTCACCTTTATTGCTTTTATAAGTTTAAGGCTTCAGGTTATACCATATTCAGGGTTGGTAAATGTAATTTTAAAAATTCTTTTAATTTCCTTCCTTTCCTCCTTCCTTCCTTTCTTTCTTCCTTCCTTCCTTTTTTCTTTCTTTCTTTCCCTCTTTCTTTCTTTCTTTTTCTTTCTTTCATTCCTTCTTTCTTTCTTTTTTTGTCTTTCTTTCTTTCGTTCGTTCTTTCTTTCGTTCTTTCTTTCTTTCTTTCTTTCTTTCTTTCTTCTTCCTTCCCTGTCCTTCCTTCCTTCCTTCCTTCCTTCCTTCCTTCCTTCCATAAGCTTTCTATTCCACCAAGCGTTATTTCTTTCACTATATGATACTTCCACATAAATTTGAATCTTTTATGGGTGCCTGGGTGGATCAGATTTGAATCTTCTATGAAAATCTCACTTTTTCAACACTTTTAAGAACCAAATGAAGGATATCTTTCCTTTCGTTGAAGATATAATTTGTCCACAAATAGCTTGATTGCTTACTTATGACCTTCTTGATTATTTTACTTGCTGGTTTCTGGAATATAGAATCCCCATCATCAATATTTAGCTATTCTTTGGAACAAAGACAGCTTCATTTATTCATTTTTTGATACAGTTAGGAATATGTGTATATATGCACATGTTAATTATCAGTCCAATATTTTTGTTTAGTTAATATGGTTTAAGAATGAAGGTAAAATACTTATTATATGGTTAATTCAAGAAAAAATAGACTACTGTCTAGGATAGTGCTAATAAAATGGAATATTTTGTTTACTATAATGTTATATCTTTGTTTTTTTCTGATGTGTTAAATTTTTGGTTGTGTTTTCTAAGTTACATGTAATTTGATATATGAGAACAAATATTAATGATCAGTCTGTATCTTCAACAAGTATTTATTAGGTTGGTACTTAGGGTGTAGAAGTGGAAAAAACAAATGTAGTTCCTGGCTTCATGAAACTCACATTTTAGTGAGAAGGCAGACAATTTATATACACATACTTATATACGTAAACACACACACACACACACACACACACAGTAATGTTAGGTATTACAGATAAATAAGGTAACTAGTCATAGTCAAGCAAAGAAGGGTACTCTATCATCTATCCATAAACAACCTCTCAGAAGACTTGAATGAGGTTGCATAAGGAAGCAATGCTGTCATGATTAGGACTTCGAAATTTATTTCAAGAACAACACAAACTTATTAGAGGATTTGGAGCCAGAGAGCATTTTTGCTGATGTGTAAACCATTGAGTGTGGGGTGCAAAAGAGAAAGTAGGGATACCATTTAGATAACTCTGTGGTCCAGACAAGAGATGGTGGCTTAGGCTTGGATGTTCTGGTGAAAGTGGTGAGAAGTTGACCCTGGGTGTAATGTGAAAGTAGATCACATAAGATTTCCTAATTGGCCAAATATGAAATGGTAAAGAAAGAGTGTAGCAAAGACGATTTCAAACTTTCTGGTTTGAGCAACTGTGGTCAATAAAGAGCACAGGCATAGGAGATGAGAGGTGGGAAATCAAACTTTTGGTTGGAGACATGCTCAATTTGAGATCACTACTAGATGAAGTAGAAATATAATATTGCCGGGGCGCCTGGGTGACTCAGTTGGTTGAGTGCCGGCTTCGGCTCAGGTCATGATCTCGCATTTCATGGGTTGGAGCCCCAACTCGGGCTCTGTGCTGACAGCTGGCTCAGAGCCTAGAGCCTGCTTCGGATTCTGTGTCTCCCTCTCTCTCTGACCCTCCCCTGCTCTCACTGTCTCTTTCTGTCTCTCAAAAATAAATAAAAGACATTAAAAAATTTTTTAAAGAAATATAATATTGCCAGCTATGTGAATTTAGATTTTAGTAAAAAGCTAAGTGACTGATGGTATAAATGTGAAGTTTGATTAGATTACCTAAGACTCAAGGGGGAAAGAGAATAAAAATGATTGAAAACTCACCATTGACACAGTCCTATCTTTAGAGGACAGGAGAAAGAGGAGGGTCCAGCAGAGGGAAGGAAGAAGAAATGGCCCACATTGTAATAAAAAAAGAAGGAAATGTGTTAAACCAAACATGGAGAAAGCATTTCATTTTTTTAAAGTAGTTTATTGTCAAAGTAGTTTCCATATAACACCCACAAGTGCGCTCCTCCATCACCACCACCTCTTTCCTCCCCTCCTCCTTCAACCCTCAGCTCGTTTTCAGTATTCAATAGTCTCTCAAGTTTTGCTTCCCTCTCTTTTCCCAACTCTCTTTCCCTCTTCCCCTCCCCCTGGTCCTCCATTAGGTTTCTTCTGTTCTCCTGTCAGACCTGTAAGTTCAAACATATGGTATCTGTCCTTCTCTGCCTGACTTACTTCGCTTAGCATGACACCCTCAAGGTCCATCCACTTTCCTACAAATGGCCAGATTTCATTCTTTCTCATTGCCATGTAGTACTCCATTGTGTATATATACCACATCTTCTTGATCCACTCACCAGATGATGGACATTTAGGGGCTTTTTCCATGTTTTGGCTATTGTTGATATTGCTGCTATGAACATTGGAGTACATGTGCTCCTATGCATCAGCACTTCTGTATCCCTTGGGTAAATCCCTAGCAGTGCTATTGCTGGGTCATAAGGGAGTTCTACTGATAGTTTTTTGAGGAACCTCCACACTGTTTTCCAGAGCGGCTGCACCAGTTTACATTCCCACCAACAGTGTAGGAGGGTGCCCGTCTGGAGAAAGCATTTCAAATTATTGATATCTTACCAACACATTCTCTCTCTCTCTCTCTCTATTTCTCTCTCTTTCTTTCTCTCTCCTATCTCTTACTCATTCACTCATCCTTATCCTAAATGAATGGCTTACTACAATCACTCAAAAATATATCCTTTAAACAAGATTTAAGTATCAAAACTTTTCTGAAATAATTGTTTTTGAAAAGCAAGCTGGACTTTTGAAGCTGCCCTTCAAAGCATATTCACTATGGTCAGAAACTGGCAATAAAATCTGAATAAATAAACTAAGTGAACTTGGGTTCTGGTCTGGGCTCTGACACTTCATAGCTTAATTCAACTAACCTCTCTAACCTCAGTTTTCACATGTCTAAATGGTTCAGAGTAGTAAAGGAATGATTTTAGAGTATTTCTGGCTCTAAAAGAACAAGATTCTAAATTTTAGTGACTTCAGATGAGTATGTAGTATTCTGGGGAATTCTGCTTATTGGAAAAATTGAATCTTTTCTCTGTTATACAGTTTTATAAATTTAGTGTGACATCATGGTAAATGATGCTATGACATCTGAAAATATGTTTTTATTACAAAAAGAGTTTCTATCTAATATATCAAGAAACTTTCCTTCCCCAGTACAATAACAACTTGTTTGATAAACCACATTGTGCTTTTTTTTTAGGTGACTGAACTGGTTCATATAAGCAGATGGTCTTGCCCCACAGCTTTCTCCTCAACTAGACTCACATACCCTTCTCCATATGTTCTTAAATTAAAATGTTAGATGTCAATTGTGAGTAATATGTTACAGCACTTTTAACTTTAAGCTTAAATTTTTCCCCAGCGTTTTCTTGTTTTACAACCTGTCTCCCCAGTGGACATAATCTCTAAACAGAGGCCTTAATTGAAGGAAAAGGCGGGCAGTATGTATAGGTGCTTGGCAGATTTCTTTCCCCATCCAATCTAATGAAAAAAGTGGAAACAATATTAGAAACAAATTTATATTTGAATGAAATTCCATTCATTAATAGTTTCATGTTGTCCATGTCACTTAATCTTTGTTAAAATATAATTTATTGTCAAATATCCAATTTTTAGAACTGTTGGAAAGGTTGGCGAGTTAACATTGGCGAAGCACCCAACAGTGTCACAAACCTGGTAAGCAATTAATAAATGTTAGCTCCTGTACTACCCTTCTTTCTGTGTCTCCATTCATTCTTGAACACAGGAAATAGGCCAATCAAAGTCAGCAAGGTGAGCAGACAAAACTTCTATCACCTTCTGGATCATCATTTTCATTTACTTTATGATTCTAACCAAAATCAAAATTCAAACTGTACCAATTTTATGCTATATTTCAAAATATCAAATCATGCAAGAAAATAATCTTGCCATGTTTACATTTTTTCATGCTAAATACTTAGATAGGTGTAATATTTTTAGTAGCTGTTGAACTCAAATACAGAATTCTAAGAACAAAACAATAAAGCATGCTCATGTGGGTTAAGATAATGTTATAATGAGAGCCATACCTCTCTCATTTGTTGACCTCAACATTTATTTTTTTTCTCCATTCAATTACCAGCATTTTTATTTTTTTTTTCAAATAGTTTATTGTCAAATTGGTTTTCATATAACACCCAGTGCTCTTCCCCACAAGTGCCCTCTTCCATGACCACCATCTCTTTTCCCCCTCCCCCACCCCCTTAAACCCTCATTTTGTTCTCAGTATTGCCGGAGGCCTGCTCAGGCTGGTCCAGGGCTCCTTGAAGGGGTAGTGGCAGACGGGAAAGAGAGATTCATGCAGTTTCTTTCTTTCTTGGCATCATCTTTTTCTTCTACCATGTCCTCCTATCTCCTATCTCACCAGGTTTTGGGCCTTTCTTTATAGACTTACGATATCAAAGAGTGGAATTTTTACAAATAATTCTCAGTGATAAAGATGCTTTGAAAAGGGTGCAGAAACAGGTTTTACAGAGGCATTTCTTCAGAACTATTCTAATTACAGTGAGGTAACTTACACATCCTAGGATAACAAGATATTCTCAGTGAAAAGCAGATACATACACATTTGTTTGAACCTGTAGTAAATCTTACAACTAAGAAGATAGCAAATGTTTTCAGTGAGAAGCAGATAGCAAACACATTTTATAACAATGATGCTAAAATTCAGGCAGAAACAGGGCTAGGAGGCATTCTATTTGGCTCACAAGAGGAAAAATATATTCGTGATGGTTAGTAAGTAAACCTTTTGCCAACCTTGTTCTTTGATGTTGAAGGTGTAAGCTCCATAGGCGCCCTAGAAGAGCTGGCCTTTGCATATGAGTTTAAGTTGTAACTACTCTTACCTATCCTCACAATGGGCACCAAATTAGCATATGTATGCGCAGTAACTTATTCCTGGCTCTTGTTTGTTTCTTATTTCTAAATTAGGCCTTTTCTCCTGGCCAGGATAAACATTATTCTTGTGTTCTTTAACACCCTTTATATCCATGTCTTAAGTTTGTGAAGCTCAATTGAAGAGCCTTTCAACAAGCATCTGCAGAGCTTTGTTTAACTTCCTCTTTAAAGATGTGGGAATATGCTTCTTCCCATGAGGTTTCCGGGGAATATCAGTCTGATTTGGAACAGTGTGAGGCCTAATCAATAGCAACAGGCTTAATTTTACATGAGCAATCAGTTAACAGAAGGAGATGCCAGCTTCTGTCACCTGTGGCAGGAACCATGCAAAGTCTACCATTTCCTTATTGTGACCCTGTCATCCAGCAAGGCCGGTGTGGCTCCCAGCAGAGGACCTCAGGTAGTTTGCCTTTTCTAGGCTCCTGGAAGGGAGTAGCCTAGGTATCTGTTAAGAACACATTCAGATGTGGAATTTAATAAACAAAACATATGAAAATAAGGGAAGGGAAGGGAAAATAAGATAAAAACAGAAAAGGAGGCAAACCATAAGAGGTTCTTAAATACAAAGAACAAACTGAGGGTTGCTGGAGGGGAGGTGGGGGGGGATGGGCTAAATGGGTGATGGGCAATAAGGAGAGCACTTGTTGGGATGAGCACTGGGTAGTATTGTAAGTGATGAATCACTGAATCCTACTCCTGAAGCCATTATTATACTATATGTTAACAAACTTGAATTTAAACAAAATTAATAAAATAAACATTTCCTAGTTTCTTGCCCTTAAACAAGACACAGTTAACATTGCCCTTTAGTAGCATTCCACTTCTTCTTCTTCTTCTTTTTTTTTTTTTTTTTTTGCATTCCACTTCTTATAATTAGAAGAAGCAAGAGTGGTCATGGGTGAGCTTTGCACTTCCCTTTATGGCCAGACAGCTATTATAACCAAGCTCATGCTATATGATAAAGGCCTTCCATGTATGACTTGATTTAATCCTTCCTCACATCCAGTTTGAATACCCCTTAAGTGAACTGAGGTGCATATGGGTTAAGTGACTTTCCTAAAGATGCAAAAAGGATATAGCACCCCAACAAAACCCTTAAAACCTATACTTCACTGCCTCCTTGGAAGAAAATTTCTGCAAGATTTTTAAAAAATTTTTTTAAATTAATTTATCTTTCAGTTTTCTGACAGTGAGCACAAACTAACACCAAAATAAGGGAATAAAATGCAAACAATATTGGTATAAAATTTAAAAATAGTTAGCTGATGGTGTTGATTTCATAGCTGGTTATCATTTTTTTTTAACACAAATGCACTTGGTTACCATTTTATATTGTGTAATAGACACATATTTAATCACATTTTGCTAGAAAGGATATTCTTAGTTTTGTATGAGTAAACTAAATTGTTGTCTCATGCTCTTTCTACAAGAGGAACATGACTTAGGAATACTTTTCTAAAAAAAAAAAACGAGTTTGAGAAACCTGAAATATCTTTAGGCAAGGAGTAGAAAATATTACAGGAATTAGGAATTTTAACATAAGCCTATAAATATTCACTGGCTTACTTGGAGAAGGTTTCTTGAAGAGAAAAGTTTGAATCAGACCTTTAAGAAAGTATAGAATTTGGTTTAGCTGAAGAAAGGAGGGTGCAGTCCAGTTGGATGGACAGTATGTCCAGATGTACAAAGGTGAAAATGAGTGGGTACATATGAACATCAGTACAGATAAGATTGGGGAATCATGTTGCCACGTAACCATAATCAAATTGGAAAGACAGAACAAGGTAAATTGACACAGAATTTGAATACCAGCATATGGAGTGTGAATCTGAATCAGTTACTAACACCTTTGCAAGACAGTGCCATCATGAAAACTGTGCATTAGGAAGATTTTAGTGCACACAGTGGATTGCTGTGGATGACCAGGTACTGAAGTGATATAACAGTGAACATAGAGAGGAAGGAAAAACCTGGAAATACAGAAACATTCTTTTCAAAAAGAAACATAAGGACAAGTGATAGAGGAGGGGAAACACCAGAGACTGCTCTAATAGGGGTAGGAAGTGAGAGTCCTGGAGGGAAAAAGAATGTTTTAAATTCTTTTTGACAAATTATTCGTAATAAAGCTAATGCCCAGAATCCAAATATGCAGGTAGACCAAGGACAAGCATAAGGAAATCACTTATATGTAGGGGGAAAAGAGTCAAACTAATAGGAACAGAGAGTAGAAAATGGTTAAGTGGTTGCTATGGGCTGGGAGTCAAGGAAATAGAGAAGTTGGTAAAAAGTACTGACTTTCAGCTATCAGATGAATAAAGTCTGAGGATCTGAGGTAGAGCATGGTGACCATGGTTGATAACACTGTGTTGTATGATTGGGGTGTGCTGGGAAGCTGGAATTCAGATATTCTCACCAAAGTGGGGGACAAGGAGAAGGGGTGGATGCATGAGGTTGTAGATGTGTTAATCAGCTAGAATCCTTTCGCAGCGTATACTTGTGTTGGGTTACCATGCTGTACACTTTAAATGGCTTATAATTTTGATTGTCAAGTATACCTTACTAAAGTTAAAATTGAAAGACAGAGAGACAGAGAGACAGAGAGAGAAAGGTAGGCAGGAAGGGAGAAAAAGAAATCAGAGTTATCCCAAACCATTGACTTCCAAGTTCTTTTTTTTTCTTTTTCTCTTTAGAAAATGTGTTTCAATTGTTGTAAGTTGTTGTGTTCAAATTGGAGGTCTGTTAATTATAGCGATGGAATTTTCTTGCTTCTTGCCTTCCCTCGGTGATAGTTTGTAACCACAGTTATTTTCATTTTTCTCTGAGGACTTGTCCCTTGCTACATGCAGTAATGCAAGCACATGCGGCTGATGGAGTCTGGTTAGTGGCCAGCCCTTTGTGTGCCAGATCAAATTTTAATGTCCATGTCATTAAGCAGGTGAAATAGTAATGCTGTGTCCCATAAACAGGAGGCAGGGGTAGGGGCCAGAAGTGATAACTTGCACTTATTTTAGACCAGCTTTATAAAAGAAATTAAATTAACAATTGCAAAAGGAAACATATTGTTATTAGCAATACGGAAAGTGGACATCAGATTTTAATTTCAGCAATTGATTTAAGTGATGCTAACTGGTTGAATGAAGACCTTTCTTAATGGTTTCATATTGAAAGGTTAATTAAACAAGCCCTATTTTTCCTGTGCTCCTTGTCCAATTTGTTACATCCACCTTAACTCACTGACGGGTAGTTTTCTTTCAATTGTTTTAACTTTATTTTTCCAAATGTAATATTATTGTTCATCACTAGTATATTACTCTGAATTTAAACTTTCAAACTTAAGCTTTCTTCACAACCACACTGTAAATAATTATTTCCCTCATTTTACAAAAAAAGAAAGAAGTAAGTGAGGTTCATATTCAATGGCCAGACCTATGAGGAGTAAAATTTTTCTTGGGGAAAAGAAACAGAGGCCAAAGAAACTATCAGAGACGAAAGCAGATAGCCTGAAGTTAAGTTAACTGCCACAGCTCTTATGAACTGAGAGTGGGGTGCGGTTCATTCTAGCACCCCAAAACCTTTATTTTACGAAACTCCAATACTCTTTTTTTGTACAAGTCTATTTGTAATTACTCAAATACAGATTGATCTAAGTTTAAAACACTAATACTTTAGTCTATTCTGATTTTTTTTTTGCTATTGTGTTTAAAAGAGGCCCAAATACATACATGTCAAATTACATTTTTTCTTAAGAAAAATAAAAAAAGTGAATGAAAAGTTTAGGAAGACCATCATTGGGTACACACCTAAGCAACCCTCAGTCTCTTTATTATCAATATTTGTCACATAGGTTTGTTTTGGTTTCTGTTCAATCTAATCAAATGGTTGAGCATTTTAGAATGCAAGATAAAAATATTCTTAGCTATCTTCCACAGTCCTTTGCCGTAGAAAAGAAATATTCTTTTTCCCCCAGATTGCCTTTTAATTAGATTTGGAAAGATTTGCTGTGCAGACACATTTGGGAATAAACAGGTGCATATGTGTATTATTATATATATGACATAGAACAAACATAGATATTTAGATGAAAAGCAAATATATAGATGAAGTAGGGTAATATACTATATTACCTCCACAAATTCTATGTATTTTATTTCCATAAATCTTGATGAAGAGAAAAATGTTTCTTGGTCCCAGTAAATGATAAAATCATCTTTAAATATTACAGAAATTTGTATCTTCCGAAATGAAGTTAGGAGTATGCATCAGTCTATCTGTTCACTTAACTAACTATCTACTTGATGTACTGACTCCCCATCTCAGTCTACAAAGGCTTTGGTGTGTCTCCAGAGCCTTAAAAAATTCTCTAGGTATTTTCTTCCTCGCAGGCAGTGAAGAACACAGAACTTAAATGGCTGTTCAAATAAATATCAGTGGCAGTAGGGAAAGTATCTCCATTCTTAGAGGATGAGAAGGAGTTCCAGTGGCAATAAAAGATGAACTTAAATCATCACCATGTACAGTAGCAACATTATTATACCTATTAAGAGATTCTGAAAGACCTTGCAGTATACTAAATCCTTAATCACATAATGTACACTCAAAATTGAATTACATATTCAAAAAATAAATGCCGGCCAGAAATCCTTAATATACTTCAGTAATTTTAGGGCAGAACTGTGAGAGCCAGCAACCTCAGCTTCTATCTGATATAACCATGTTGGACAAATGTTGAGTGTTAATAATTACATAACAATGAGGGAAGGGGGCATTTGAACTTGTCTTAATTAATATGCTAACTAAGCTAATGTCTTTACTGAAAGCTTAGGCAAGCTTAGCTCGAATTTGCTTTGTAAAAAAATTGTCCACAATGACAGTGTCTTGGGAAAAGATTAGAATCTTCAGAGTAATGGTACTGATTTTTTTTATTATTATTCATAGTGGACTCAATACTAAGAGATGTTGTCCCCTAAGAAAGATCTTTTTTGTCCTCCACTTAACTTACAATTATGAGGTGGTGTGTACCTAAATACTTAATGTGCTATATTTAATATAATGGCAAATGTACTTCCAAGCTATAAATCAAGACATATATCCTCACAAGTTCAGGGATACTTATGAACCAACAGGAAAGATTTCTTGATATTGGGTTATTGCAATAGATTTGGGCAGCACGACTGCTCTATTTATTAGGTGATTATAATATATATTATACCTCCTGTATTACACATCCTAGTAAATGGCACTATATTTCATCTAGCTCAGCAATCTAGTGGTGTTTTTAATTCATTTCGTTGTACTCTCCCTCCTTAGCTCCCTTCACTCCCTCTCACTTCCAAAATCTAATCAGTCACCAACTCCCATATATCCTTCATTTTTAATGTATTTCTCATCCAAATACATCATGTCATTGGCATTAACACAGTGACTACCCTGGACTTTTGTTAATTCTTATGAACTTCTTCTTCTTTTACAATACATTATTAAAATTGTTCATTTGTCTGCCTCTGCCTCTAAACTGTAAACTTGTTAAGGACCATATAAAATTAAATACAATCCTTTCTTTTTTTTTAAACTATGTATATTCTAAGGTTGCCTAAGTGGCTTAGTCAGTTAAGATTCCGACTCTTGATTTTGGCTCATGGTTGTGAGATTGAACCCTTCATGGGGCTCGCTCTGGGTGTAGAGCAGGCTTAAAATTATTTCCATCCCCCTGTTCCCCTCTCCAATTAGCATGGATGTGCATGCATGCACACTCTCTCAAAAAATATATATAAAGTATATTCTAATAAGACTAAGTTTTATTTGATCTGTATGTTCATCACAAAAATGGACATAAAATGGGAAGTCAAGAAATGAATTGAAAATAGATTGTAAATCTATTTTGAAAATAGCTTGAATGTTGTAATTTCAGTGGAAATTATATATGTAAATCCGTACTTGTCATTTGAATCAAAGAATAGGCTAACATAATATATTCTTTCCATTTTCCTCTCCCAGTACTATACGACAACACACATAAAGAAACCAAACCACACAAAACAAAAATAGGTATTTAAGTATAATCTTTTGAGGAAAAATAGAGGAAAGAGCCAAAGTTCAATTCATAATTACTAGTTTGAGTCTTGTTTGATTAACAAGGATGAGGAGTAAAAGTTGGAGAAAGACAGTTCAAAGCAGCACATGTAAAGCTACAGAGCTGGAAGGACACAGGGTCTTGTTCAGAGACAAATATCGCTAAAAACACTAGACTATCAGGTTCACAGAGAAACGGGTGGAAAGGAACAGCATTAAAACTGGTCTATAGTAGTCACCCAAGTGCTTTGTTTCTAAATGAACAAGGTGAGTTATAAATACAGATTGTAAGTAATTTCAAAACCTGATCTCTGCTTACTTGTATCATTCACTGTGATTCTGAAATGTGGCTCTATAAGAAAAAAATATGATATGAGTTTACATAAAATTTAACAGATCTCTGTAAGCGACTAAACATAAATTCCATGCATGGTCTTGGTTGTTTTAACCTGTATTTTCATGACTATTGGGAAGCATAATTACAGTAGAGTTACAGTGGCTATCTCAAATTTGGGGAACCCCTTTTTAAGATACTACTCTACATAGGATAGCTAATTTATGTTTTTCTCAGGTAGCCCATAAATTATGATAAAGTAGAAAGACCATCATCCTTATTCTCCGATATTAGGAGGAATATCTATCACTGGAAAGTAGTAATGTATGTAATCTCTATCCAAGTATTTTACTTCTTACCTATTACCAAGACAAACAAAAAGTGTAACTTTCACTAGATAAGTTGATAAAAATAGATTAGGAAGTAAAATTCAAATTGCTAATACTATTCTTATTATGAATGTATTATTCCTTTAGATTAATTTGGATCCCAAAGGGCACTGTTTCTTTTTAACTTTTTTTAATGTTTTTATTCATTTTTGAGAGAGAGAGAGAGAGAGAGAGAGAGAGACAGCTTGAGCAGGGGAGGGTCAGAGAGAGGAAGACACAGAATCTAAAGACAGGCACCAGGCTCTGACCTATCTGTCAGCACAGAGCCCAACATGGGGCTAGAACCCAGGAACCATGAGATCATGACCTGAGCCAAAGCCAGACACTCAACTGACTAAGCCACCCAGGCACCCCACAAAAGGGCACTGTTTTTAAGAAATCATTTTTGACTGTCTCATGTTTAACACAATATCTAACAATAAATTGGGTTGAATATCTAGCAATAAATTGGCTACAGCAGAGGTAAGCATTAGTCAGAACCGACCCATGAAATTAAGCCAATGTTATCATATAATTATCAATATTTTACTACAGGCAAGTTAAGCTTAACATTTTCAGTGATTGTTTCTATTGCATGTGAAGGCTCAGTTGAACTTTTTAGTTCCTCAGAGCAAAGCTGTCTTAGAGATGAACTACTGAAAACTAAGCCAATTATAATTGCCACGTATCCAAAACACTAAATTGCTTGTCTCACACAGTAAAAATTTGATAGCTCAGAAATTACATGAAAGTTCTCTTTCTCTTGACCTTCCATCAACTAATTTAAGAAGCCTTCTGTCATTCAAGATAATATGTCAGAAGCAAAGGGAACAACAAACATCTCTCTGAGAATTGATGGAGTGAACATCAGACCATGTAGCCAAGAGCTTGGTCTCCACCAAAGCTCTATCACAACTTTGAGAGGAAACAAAGGTTCAAGATTCATATCATGTAGTGAGGCTTCTGGCAATATTTGGAGACACAGAAATTGTGTATCATTATTCAAATTGGTGGTGGAACCCCAAAGGGCAACTGTTTACCCACTTTTTGGAGAAAAAGGGAGTGATTATAAGAAGAGGACTAAATTACTGGGAGTAAGACTGATTATCCTGTTCTTTGGAACAGCTTTTGAAAAATATCTTTTTCCAGCTTCTCATTTCATACAGCATTAAGCCTCATGTAATTTCCCAATGCTAGGATTTTCCCAAGTGAAGCAAACAGTAGATTCAGATGCCTTCTCCTCCAGGGCTTCCTGTGAAGATAGAGCTGATTATGTTAAAGAAGTGTTCATTATCTAGGCTTCCCCAGAGTCTCTCAGTAGGATTGTAAGGGCATGAAGAAGAATAGACAGACTTTCTCTTTTGATGATATTTTAAACATCTATTATTTGCCAATACTTTAAATTCTCAAAGTATTTTACTTTAAAGATAGGGACCAGCTAGACTTGGTGTCTGTAGGGCCTGATTTGGGTAAGTTTAAGTTGGAACTCAATTTAGAGGATTGAGCCTTCTCTTAATTACACATTATTTTTTTTCTTAAGTGGCCTAGGCACCAAAATCTTTGTCTCTCCATTCTTTTTTCTGTATTATTCTATCATTTCAAATACTCTATTTGTAGACAAGTCTCTCTTCTTCATTGAGGAAGGAGACTTGAGAAATATGGGCCCAGCATGCTTCCGCTGCGCTACTCAAGATTTGAGAAATAAAATCATTGACCTTCCTTAAGCTTTCCATCTGAAGCTCTAGTCTCCAACCTTTCATCTCCTTTCCCAGCCCTTTATTAACATAATAAAAATCTAATCCTGACTCACCTGCCGAAGAAACATTCTCCTTCTGATATGAAATGCAAAACCTAATTATGTATGCCTATAACAGTGAGGTAGAGAACTTGCCACAGGAGCACTGAGTTTGTGATTTACTGTTTTTAAAGTCTTTAAAGCCTTTGACCATTAATGGTAGATGCAAGCTTGCATCATTTTTCTTTCCTTACAGATGGTCAAACTGCTACCAACTATCAAGTTTTTATCTCCTTATAACTCCCTGGAATTTTGTGATGTTAGTGTATAAAGCACAAAAATAGACTTGGCTGAAAGATCGAGAAGTAGCACATCAGATGATGGCTCTGAGCCAAGTAGCCTATAGTTAAAAGCATTAAAATACTTTGTATTAACTTAAAAATATATTAGAATAGGATAACTATACCAGGTATCCATTAGCTCATTGGAAATCAGTCACATGCATTAAAGAACTGACTCAGCTCATTCTTTTCCTATGATTTTAGTGTCAGTGATAGAAAATATTTATGTGCACTACAGCTAATACTTTTGAAGGCATTCAGAACAAAAGCTTAAGCTTTTGTTTAGTGATCATTTGCATATGCCTTAGAATCTTTTTATAGTAAAAAAAGAAAAGAAAAACAGTATTGAAATAAGACCTAGAACAAGGAGAAGAGTGTAGTGTAGGGATCTTGCTTTAAATTGCTAAATTGTAATTTTGTCGTGTTTCTGTGTTAAAAGCAGGTTTAGATATAGCTACTAAATCACTCTATAACCTTGAACAAATCATTCAACCTCTCTGGACCCCAGTCAACTCAAAAAAAAAAAAAAAAAAGAAGAAGAAGAAGAAGAAGAGGAAGAAGAAAAGAAAAAGAAAGGGAGAGAAACAGAGGGAGAGAAAGAGAAATTGGATGACAGTTACATAGCTCTCTTCAAACAATAAAATTCCATGCTCTGAAAGAAAGAATGTTAATCTGATTTTTCATTTATTTCTGGGCCCAAATAATGTTTACTACCTCAAATAATGTTAAGACTTAAAAATTTTTAAATACAAGAAAGAGGATTTAAGTGGACATTAAACCTTGAACTCTCCCTAGAACCACCCAGAGTGCCTGGATAGATCAGTCTTTTAAGTGTCTGACTCTGGATTTTGGCTCAGGTCATGATCTCATGGGTCCCGAGATTGAGCCCCATGTCAGGCTCTGCCCTTGACAGTGTGGAGCCTGCTTGGGATGCTCTCTCTCCCTCTCTCTCTGCTCCTCTCCTGCTCTCTCTCTATTACAAAACAAATAAACTTAAAAGAAAAAAACACCTGGAATTCCAAAGGTTTTGGAAGCTACAGAGAGATGTCAGAAACGATGATAAAGGAGTCACTCAGTAATTGCATAGCATGAATGAAATGCAGCCAAATTTTATATTTTCATACATATATATATATCAGTATACCAATATGTATAAAAATGTTTAATATAATCTAACTATTTAGCTATATCAGTATAGCAGTATGTATGCAAATATTTAATGTAATCAAGGAGGGAATGCAAATTCTATCAAACTGAAATTCAGACTTGAAAGTGGTTGTTTCCAGCAGAGAGAATTGGAATTTTCCATGAAGAATAGAGTCACCACCTTTTAGAATATTCATGCAATGAAGAAGGCACTGATTTGGGCATGAAGAATAAGAAACATTCATCAAGATATAGAACTTTCCTCTTTAGAGTTCAGAATCTCATGGGAGAAACTATCCGGTTGGCAGACATTCTCTGTAAAGTATTAGAAACGGCACAAGGTAAAATTTATGGAAATGCTTATCACAGTGTCTAGAACCCAGAATTCACTCAGTAACTATTAACTTTTACTATTATTCCTATTACTACTATTTTTATTGACGTAAGCATAAGATGACCTCACTGTTTGTGGAAAGGGAAACCAATCTAGTTGGTGTCCTTCAGGAAGAGCTTCCCAGAGTTGATGATATTTGAAATGAGTTTGAAGGACATGTAGAAGTCAATTAGGTGAAACCCAGCAACAAGGCCAAGGATGTCAGAAGATGCAGTCAGGGCTAAGGTAGTATGACAAAAGGGGGCACGTCATGTTAAGGGACCTGAAGGAAGCTTGGAAATGACCAGGATGTATGAACGGAGGCATAATGAGAGGTGGAACTATTAGTCCAAACAAGGGCCAGATCTAAAGTTGATTTATGTCATTTTAAGTAGTTTGAGTTAAGGCTTGAGAAGGAAAAGAGTCTTTAAAATAATTTAAGGGGCACCTGGTGGCTCAGTCGGTTAAGCGTCTGACTTCAGCTCAGGTCACGATCTTGTGGTTCGTGGGTTCGAGTCCCACATGCAACTGGTGCAGAGATGACATTGAAATCTCTGGCCTGGAGGGATAAGTCATTAGGAAATCAGAAGAGGAGGAGGCAAAAGAAAATGGTTTAAGCAGGAAGGAAGGAAGGAAGGAAGGAAGGAAGGAAGGAAGGAAGGAAGGAAGGAAGGAAGGAAGGAGGAAGGAAGGAAGGAAGGAAAAAAAGGTCACAGTGAGCCTTGAATGCCAATCTAAGTCAACCAGCCTTTATTCAGCAAACCACAAATAAAACTGCTTAATGTTCTGGGGCACCTGGGTGGCTCAGTCAGTTAAGCGTCCGGCTTCAGCTCAGGTCATGATCTCACCGTTCGTGGTTTGAGCCCCGCATCGGGCTCTGTGCTGGCAGCTAGCTCGGAGCCTGGCGCCTGTTTCAGATTCTGTGTCTCCCTCTCTCTCTGACCCTCCCCTGCTCACACTGTCTCTCTCTGTCTCTCAAAAGTAAATAAAGAACATAAAAAAATTTAAAACAATTTAAACAGGATTATTACTCTACCATATAACAATGAACTCAATAGGGGCAAACTTGTAAGCAGCAGGTTAGTTTTAATTCCATCAGACACACTGAGGAGGCCTTGCACTAAGGCAGTGGCCATTTAATGGTGAGGGTGGTGGGGAAGAAAAAGATGTGAGAGATCTTTAGAGGTGGGGGGAATGGGACTTGGTGCCTAGATGCATGAGGTAAAGGAATGGGGAGAATTAAGGATAACTTCCAAGCTCTCAGCTTAGGCACAATATAGTCCATGCGGACTTGCAATTTTGTAGATGTCCATGTAGAAGTAACCATCTTTATTAGATGAAAAATATCTTGAGGAGCACAGACTGCCTAAACATGGTAATGGTAGGTTTTTGCTTCGTTTTTCATTTTGCCTGTTGTTGTTGTTGTTGTTGATTGTCAGAACAGATACAGCTGAGTCTTATGCTTCAGAAGTTAATGTAGATGAATTTATACACTCTTGACTTTTTCTTCTTCCTGACATTTGCAGGAGATTATGGAAAGGTGATTTCCCCAATTTTCTCATTGCCATCCTACATCACCCTGGTAGAGGAGCACCCTCTCACTTAGAGAGAGGATGAAAAATCAGTTGTGCATATGCATGTAAGTCTCTAGAAAAAGCTTCAGCCTAAAGTTGAAGACTTTGGCTGCATCATCACACAGGAAGTAATCAGAACTAGAGAGGAGATGAGATTACTCAGAGAAAAGGTAGTGAGAGTATAGAAATAGAGAAGGACAGAGAGCTGAGAGAGCACCAATATTTAAATGGTCGTAAGAAGACTGAACAGGAAGAATTGCTTTACTTTTATTTCTTGAACTCTCAAGACATCTTAAAGTATTTAAGGAATGTAAAACATGCAACCTAGCAAGGCACAGGGTTCATATCCACCACCACTGTCAACAATGTAAGCAAATGGCAACTATGTCACGAAAGATAGCTTCATAGGCCCATTCAGGTGACCCAGCTTTTCTAAATTTCATGAAAGCTAAATATTGTCACATTTCAAAAAATTAGAGAAACATTTCAAGAAATATATGTTCTATCCTTTTTCACATCTGGCTGGTTGACTCATGCTATGATTTACTGAATAGTGGGGTATGGGATGATGAAGTGGAATGGAGCAAGGAGTCATTCAGAATTTCTTTCCCCAGGAAGATCAGTTTTGCAATTATAAGTGAGGAGTCCATGAGTTTGCTAATGATGGACAGTCCTCCATGGACCCATCCCTGGACCTGGGGGGCTGAGGTGGTGAGAAGCTAAGACAAGAGAAAGGAGCTAACAGTTCTGTGAAATTCAGGTACCATTTTTGATTCCCTGATTATCAGAAGGGTATATTTCCCTCCCTAAATAAACTCATCCACAAAATGATGCAATGTGCTGAAAGAACTTGGCACTGAGTTTGACACATAGAAAGTACTCAATAAATACTCCTCTTTCTTTCACATAGAAGACTAGATTTGTTGTTGTTGTTGTTGTTGTTGTTTACTAAGTCCTCTGTACCAAGCAGAAACCTCAACAACTATTAGGAGTTCAGTGAATACATGATTGAAACATTACTTGTCATGAAAAAAAAAATCAAGAACATTTTTTGCATTACTGAAATAATTAAATGTGTTTGGTTGGTAGTTTGCCAATGTTAATCCTTTTTAGCACTAGACTTAAGGAACTCCCTTTCTGAGAAGATAGTCAATCATAACAGTGAGGAGAGAGTGCTGGATTTAATAGTGTCTTAGACCCTTGGGACTGAGCCTTATTAAGACAAATAGTAGACATAATAATAAAACTAAAATATTTCTACTGTTCCAAATTTAGAAAATGACTCTCTTCTTTTTATAAATGGTAATGACTTGTAAACAGTTCAGTCTTTTAGCTATGTAGACAGTATAATGCAGTTTAAAGGATTTTAATTAAAACAATTGGAGGATTCAGATATAAACTGTATCTTCCAAATGTTACAATGTCTTGCATGAAAATGCAGGACTTACTGTCACATATGACCCACTGAGTTCTTGTAATGGACTCAGTGACTAATTGGAGATGTGTTTCTTCATCCAGCATGTAGAACCACATGTGCTGGCATTTCTTTCTCCTCAGCAGGTACCATGTGTTTATGAACAGACTACCAAAGAGATTGACAACAATTGTAAATCTTGCCTATGTTTTGCTATTATTTCAAAAAGGCTTAGAGTTCTTAACCTACACTATTATTTTAAATGACTATAAGCAATTGCTAAAATAAAAAAAAAGTCTAAGTGTTGAAGACCTCCATGGAAGTGGTGACTCTAAACCCAACTCTCATCCCTACCTATTAGGCTTCTGAATCAGTTCTCACACAGTTGGGTAGAGATAATAAATGGAAATTACCTACAACTTTGAATGTTCTTTTTTTTTACTCTTTCTAAAGAAGTAAGAACTTTCCTGATGACTTTTCTATTCTAGTCATAGAAAGTAAGTGATATGAGCAAAGAATAATGATTTGCTTTATATGATTGTTTGTGTGTGGGTAAGGTGAAAGTATTAAAAAGGAATATTGCTTATTCAGGGAGCACTGTATAAGGAATGAGCTTATTGATATATATTTTTTTCTGAAAGTCTTGGTCCTGATGAAAATTAGTACGTGGCCCCACCCATTTTCAGAAAGATTCCTATAACAATTTTAATTATGGACTTATGGAGAAAAGACTTACTTGATAAAAAGAATGCACAAATGCATGCTTTTAAGTATATATTAGCATGAAGATTGAAAATAGTATACTATCTGCCATTTACAGTATGAATTTCATGTTAACTACTAATCTCTTCTTGTTAGTATAGTAGTGATTCCCCAATAGTAAAGAGAGACGAGGTTTTAGTTTGTATTGGTTTTTGGCCACCTTTCTGTTTATTTTTTCTAATTATGCCTCATATTCTTATTTGTCAAGATTTAGATCCACATCTCAATTTTTTTCATTGTAATTCACTTTGGACTATTTAATTTTACCAAGTTCCCACATCAGTTGCACAAAAGAGTGGCTTTCCAGGACCAGGGTAGATTTACCACAACAGAATGTCAAAGGATAACCTTTTTTTTTTCTTTTTTTAAATATTTATTTATTTTTGAGAAAGAGAGAGAGACAGAGTGCAAGCAGGGGAGGGGTAGAGAGAGAGGGAGACACAGAATGTAAAGCAAGCTCCAGGCTTTGAGATGTCAGCACAGAGCCTGACGCAGGACTAGAAACCACAGACTGCAAAATCATGGCCTGAGCCAAAGTCAGACACTTAACCAACTAAGCCACCCAAGTGCCCCAGAGGATAACCTTTTTAAAAAATAGATTCAGGGATGCCTGAGTGGCTCAGTTGGTTGAACGTCAGATTCTTGGTTTCAGCTCAGGTCATGGGATCAGACCCAGTCCTGGGCTCCATGCTGAGTGTGCCTACTTGGAATTGTCTCTCACTCAGCCTCTCTCCCCAGCTTATGATCTCTCTCAAGCAAACAAACAAGTAAATACATACATATGTATGTACATATGTACCTAAATATATGCATACATAAAAATACAAATTCATAAGCCTCACACCAATATGCCCTTATTCAAAAGATCTAGAAAGAAGTGCTGGGAACCAGTATTTTAGAATAGCTCCCCAAAGGCACCTGAGTGGCTCAGTTAGCTAAGCATCAGACTTTGGTTCAGGTCATGATCTCACAGTTTGTGGTCTGATCCCCGCATCAGGCTCTATGCTGACAGTACAGAGCCTGTAGCCAGCTTCCAATTCTGTGTCTCCCTCTCTCTATGCTCCTACCCCACTCACACTGTCTCTCTGTCTCTCAAAAAAAAATAAAATAAGTTTTAAAATAGCTCCTCAAGTGAATATGATAGGCAGATATACACAACAGTCATGAGACGGTCTTCAGTGTATGTTTGTATGAGCAAGTTCAGACTTTAACATAAATTCGCTGCCCAGAATACAATCTGTTTCTATTAGACTTTTATACTTTAGATTTGCCTTATTTCTCCTCCTAATTATTTGCTCAGTGAACATATGAGCACTCCCACCACACACTACACACTACACCCACACACACACACACACACACACACACACACACACACTGCAGTAACTCCATTTAGTCTGTTTTATCACAGTGAAAGAGGTCTAGCTGATAGTTTTCCAAACTACAATTTTACAACTTCAGTTGGGTAATAAGCATAAAGATGAAGAAAGAAAAGCAATTCAATTTTTATCCACAGAGAAATTGAGTAAATAAATAAATAAATAGGAATAAGTGAGCAAATAACTTGATTTAAGTTTCAGACATCTCAAAAGTCTTCATGTGGAACATTGGGATGCAGGTGGCATAGAAACAGTAATTGGTTTTAGGACGAGCAAAAAAGAATATCTTAAAACTCCCAAGAGCATCAAATGACAGAATGAAACCGATGTACAGTCAAAACATACAAGGGGCCTTGCAAGACCTGGAAAGTTCTTTGGATCAAATTCTTTCTGTCTCCATCTCTTTCTTATTCTGGGGCTATGTGGTTTCTCAGCCCAATCTCTCTATACCTCCCAGCAGTCTTCCCTTTCTCTATACACAGGATAGCTCCAAATATTTCCTCCATTCAAGCATGGACAACAGATTAGGATTGTGGTGCCCAAATCCAAAATATCTGGGAGAAACAATTAGATTCTCCCACCTGGTGTCCATTAACTGAGGCCAGAGAAGTGAAGTCCAAGAGTGCATTCAGCCACCCTGTTGGAGTATATTCTCTGAGAAGGGGACACAGTTGTGTTTTCCTTTGTTTGGGGGCATGTTTTGTTGTTGGTTTTAGGAAGGAGATGTAGGAAGGAATGGAATAAATGACAGAGGGAGTTACTGGCATCACTTCAATATCAAAAATCAAATATTGCTGTGTCCAGCATTTGAATCTCTAGATTCAAAGCTCCTAGTTCTCTGGAACCAAATTTAGCAAAAAAATAAATAAATAAATAAATAAATAAATAAATAAAAGTAACCACTCATTTGGCAAGTGGACCTTAAGCCTTAACATCTAGGTAGCTAAGGGTGGGAAGACGTTAGTATTGTGAGCTAGCTACAGTAGAAACATTAAGGCAACAATCAAAAACATGCTCTCTTACCTGTGCTAGCTTTCAACAACGATGCTGACATTTTCAAAGTCCTGCTAAGACCCATCTTACACAGGTGTCTGCCCAGGAACATGAGTGTGTAAATATAGTTCATGATGCTGTGCACCCAAGAAGGCAAATTATTTTGATGGGATATGCCATTTTATTACACACACTACCCTTCTTACTTTGGTTTTCCTTTGCATTCTTTGAAAATGTGGCAATAAATATGTGTTAGTAATACTCACAGACTAATATCTTAGCTGGTGAGTCTACACATGTTATTTTTTCATATTTACCTCCCTTCTCTTTCCATTTAAAGAAGTTTTGCACCTTTAACTAGTAGTTATTTCATTGAAGGAAAGAAAGATTTTGTTTTCACAGGTTCTCTAGTTTCCTTTAGCAGCTGGCCGTTCTTGAGCAGCCAATCAGAACCTCCATTTAGTCAAAACTGACAGTGATTAATAGATGCCTTGGAGATCTACTTACTGATTATCTCCATCAGAAAACAGAAAGGCTTGCTGGGAATTATAGGCTCTGTTGTAGCATGCTTTAGTATTCTTTCTTATTCCAACATATCAATTGCGTATAAGTGCTTAGGGGAAGGCTGAGCTTGGTTATTAATCATTTTGATTCAACTATAAAAATTTGACCAAGACAGATATTTTTTAAGTTTTCCATATTTCTCCTCATTTCAAATACATTGCTTCCTTAACATTTAGAAGAAAATATTGTCTCATTGCCTTCCCTGAAGCATTATACACACACATACACAGATACGTGAATCACAAATACTACAAATGCAGTTATATGTATGGTAAATCTATATATGAAAAAAGCAAAATATTTCCAGATGTCATAAAACCTCTTCAATGCACACAATGCCCTCATTAGTCAGGAAGTTTAATTGAGCCAATTTGCTGGACTGAAACTTGAAAACAGCAAGTGTATGTCTAAATAGGCAGAGTGAACTGGAAAAATGCATATTCTTGGATGGAGTTTTAACAACAAAATTCAGAAAGTTCATAATTCAAACTGCAATTTCTCCTTGATCTGCTATGCCTAGATAACTGCTCTCATCATTTCTTACTTTAGAGTATTATGGAGAAGAGCACAATAAAACAACAGAAAGTAACTGCCTGCATCTGTGTTTAGAAATTATCAGAAATAAAGCTTTTGTTCCTTACGATGTGTTTTTAGTTTGTGGTTTATTTTCACTGTTTGTTTTGGGGTGGGGTTTTTGGGTCAAGCTTAGGTTTTCTGAAGTTTGTCCACAGACTGACCCTGAAAAAAATAACAATAAATATGATGAAAAATAACAGTGCAAGTGGCAGTAGTAATGCAATCTGACAAGAAAGTTTGATGTATAGTATTGTGTTATAAACTACCCTTTGCCTGATACCTTTACAACTTGTGAAATCTATAATATTCCTTCCCAATAGTTGGCACATAATTAAGCATCATTTTATTTTGTAGGAGAAGAACTATTCACGCATTGAGAAAAGGAATATGCACAATACATTAAAAACTTATGTATATATGTGTGTATGTATGTATGTTTGTATGTATTCAATCCTGCTTAATCTCACTCTCTACAAGTCAGGCTGTTATTTGGCCTGATTCAAATTACATACTATTGTTCTGAAAGTGAAAAGATTGAATTTTTTTTCATGGATAAGGGTCTCTTGAATGCACTGTTTAAAGAACAGTGGAACTTGTTAACTACGGGTCCCCGAGTTAAGGCTGATTTCCTGACAATTCATTAGGTACTCCCAGTCTTGGATTTTTCTTCTATGCTTGTTCAGTCTCCCCTTCTGGGCCAAGAGAGGATCTGCTTTCTGTCTGTTTTAGGAGTTTGATTTCAGTACGTTTTGTTCCTCTGGGTAGGTCAGCAGGTGTGTACGCACATATTACCCAGGTGGCCACTTAATGCAGCGTGATTGAGCTTGGCGGAAATAAGCAACCTTTCCCAGAGCACAGGGCTGTCTGGCTGCTGTGGCAGGTGAGCGTGATTAGCGACTGACTTTGGGTGGAGATTCCCCTGTATTCCCAACAGATGTCCCCTTAATTGAAAGCTTGTTGTGACGCTGTTGATTCTGAGAGGCCCCAAATTCCCTTTAATGTCTCTTGCTCATTAAAAATACACTTCCCGTCCTCAAAAAGAGAAGCTTATTTAACAACTGCACACACGTGGTGGGAGAGTGGGCATGCACATGCACGCACATGCAAAATCAACCTTTAAAGTAAAACTGTAAATCCCTTTCTGCCTTTCCATCAAATGCTCTCTAGCAATAAACCCTGAGGTCTGAATCACAGCACTTTGCCAAATGCTCCATTAACAGGAGTAAAATAAAAACAATGTTGCATTCTGGAATAAAACAGTGCAGGGCACTTACAGGTGCATCCTTCTGAACCGTAGAGACTCCTGGAATTATTTGTTTAGTATGTGTTCTCTGTTATAGGGGAAAAAAGAATGACATATTATTTTATGAAAAGATTATTTTACGACCAACTAAGAAAATTGGAGTGATGAGAAAATAAGATAAGGAGAAAAGAAACCAGGGATGAGATGTAGTCAAAATCATGCTTTTGAGTTTCCTGTCTCTGACTGTTACAAATAGACCACAGCTTAGCCTTGAGCTTCCTTGTGCCAAAGAGGAAAACAGAGTCGGCTGTAGGAGTCCCATCCTCTAAACAATAAAACAAGTCTATTCTTTTTGCAGAGAAAAGAGAGGCATTTATCCCATGAAGCCTCATAAAGAGAATGCTATTATTTGTGGAATCTTCCTGAACTTGGTGGTTTATGTGTGCAATTTGCCTTGGATATTTGATACCTCAGGAGGTTTTATTCAAAAGTTTTAATCATATGGTGCATGCCTTGATATATATAAATATTTATTATAATTCATTATGTATAACGGATTGCCTTTTATATCCCATCATTTCTAATAAAAAATAGTAAAGCCAAAAGTTGTGAATGGTTTTCCAGAGGGAATGATGTCAGACATTCAAGGATGTATTTATTCAACAGATATTTATTGAGCACTAGGTGAGCTCTCTTGCTACTCTCTGATTATATGAGGCAGCTCATTTCACTGTGTTCAGTAAAGAAGGAACATTTTACAATTGTATCACTAGAGTCTTATAATCTATAGCTCTTTCTCTCTGCTCTCATAACTTTTCTAAAAGCTACACACAGTTTCTCTAGTTCATCATGGCTTGTTGATATTTCCCCCTTCTCCATATTCTCCGAGCAGCACACCTCACCTCAGCTCCTGCCCCCTTAACCCTACCATAGGCTCAATTACGCAATAATCTCCATGGTGTGTCCCTTACTTTTCTGATTTAGATTTGTCCTGTTTGCAGGATCATCCTCCTGATCTAGTCATTAAATGTCAACATTTCCCAAGGATTGATCTAGATCTTCTTCTTTGTCTCTCTACTCTTTATTATTTTTTTAAGTTTACTTATTTCGAGAGAAAGAATGTGTATGCATGAGCAGGAGAGGGGCAGAGAGAGAGAGGAGAAAGAGAATCCCAAGCAGGCTTCTCACTGTCAGCGCAGAGCCCTATGGGGAAATCATGACCGCAGCTGAAATCAAGAATCTGACACTTAACTGACTGAGCCACCGGGCACCTCCTCTCTCTACCCTATACCCTTTCCCTTCTTTTCCTGTCTACCTGGCTGGTGGCTTCCATTGACATCTATATGCTGTTGACTCCTATGTAATTCTTTCTAAACTCAATTTCTCTTCTGAATCTTAGACCTAATATCCATTGATAGACCCACTTAGATGTTGCTAAGTCACTTCAAACTCAGCAAGTTCAGAATAAAATTTCTGACTTTGACCTAAAATCTGGTGCTTTTCTGGTGTTCTTAGCTTAGTGAATACAACCACTAGCCTCCAGATTGTCCAAAATAGAAATATAGACATCTTGCTAAACACTTCCCCCTCCCTCAGCTCTATGTTCAGTGTGATGGTTAATTTTAATGTGTCAACTTGACTGGGCCACAGAGTGCCCAGATATTTGCTGTAACATAATTTTGATATATCAATGAGGGTGTTTAGGGATGAATTTAACACTTGAATCTATAGTCTGACTAAAGCAGGGTGCCCTTCCTAATGAGGATGGGCCCCATTCAATCATTTGAAGGTCTAAATAGAACAATAAGACTGACTTTTTCATGAGCAAGGGGGAATTTCTGCCCACCTGACTACACTAAGTGGAGACATAGGGGTTTTCTCCCCCTGACTTTGGACTTGAACTAAACCACGGGCTCTTCCTGGGTCTTGAGCTGGCCAGGCTTTGGACTGGAACTACATCATTGGCTCTGCTATAACTCCAGCTTGCTGACAGAAGATCTTGGGATTTGTTAGCTTCCATAATTGGAACAAATCTCTCTCTCTCTCTCTCTCTCTCTCTCTCTCTCTCTCTCTCCATATACATTATATATCATTAATCGATGTTCATCTTGTCATGAACCATGTGGTATTAACTCATCTGTCACCACCAGAGTCCTATCGTTTATTTGCACCAATGTTGTAGCATCTTTGACCTTCACTGATTCCTATTCAATCTGCTCTCTATAGCTCGAGCCAAGATTTCAAAATATTTATCTGATTAATACCTCCTCACTACCCACTCTTATTTTTCCACCATAAAAGTTCTTCAAAGGCTTTCTGTTGTTTTTAGGATGAAATCAAAATCCTGAATATGATATATGAGACTCCACATAGTCTTGTGTACATATTTCTCCAATTTGCTTTCATATTACTCCCTTGTTCTTCTAGCACTTGCTCATCAAATAGTTTGTGCTTCTTTAAACATGTATTCTCAGGTGTCTGAAACATGCTTTGTGACTGAGTTCCTTTTGTGATGTAGATGCTCTCATTGTATCTGTGTGTACCAAGGACAGGATGGTAGAAGTAGTCTTCCAAGGTGGAAGCAATAAAGGGGTGTATTGTCTGTAGAGAACAGCAGTAATAAAATACACTGTTAGTCTACTCTTTATTAGTTCCTTGTGTCAGCAATTCTAAACAATGTCTTTTTGAATACATCTTTTGTTAGACTAATTTTTTAACAATAGAGGTGATTGCTACTGAGCTTTAATATTTATATACACTTTCAATCAGTATTAAAAAATTATCCATAAGCATAATATTCTATGTGGAAGTTAATCTGGAGAACTCCCAGCTACATTACTAGCCCTAAACAGACTCAGCTACAAAAGGTATTTTGTTTTGTTTTGTTTTGTTCTGTTTTGTTGAGAATAAGTTCTTAATGGTTCACAATCATTACAGCTTGTCTCAATTCCTATCATACTACATACTTCTGAGTTTAAACAGTAAATTCTAAACAACGATAGCACAGTAATTATAGGTAAAAGAAACTATTTGAGTTACCTCAGTTCTGCAATCTTGTATGATCCCTTGGAGTTTTTATTTCTGTTCAAAAGTTGAAACGGCAAAACGGGAGACAGATGTCAAAGTGTGACGATATTTTTGTTTAGAAAGAACAGTTTTAATACATACATGAAATGTTTTCCTTAATTTGAGTAATAGCTCCACAATTAAAATGTATTCTTTCATGTTTATATCCAAATTAAAGAATGACTAAAATAGTAATAACTGACCTCTACTTGAAAATAACATCATTATATTATGCTTTTACTTCCCATTGCATTGACAGAACATAGCACAATGTCGACATGAAGTCAGTACGTAATATATGCCTGTTGAAGAATGGCTAAATGAGCAGGTAATACTTAGAAACACTAGCATTTATTCCCAGTCTCTCTAACTCCAAGTGATCATAACCACTATGCCCGACTATCTTGTCTTCCCCTCTTCATTACCTACCAATAAGCATACCTTAGTTGCATAAAATTGGTAACATGGATTTTTTTTCATACTTTCATTCTTGTCATACTTCCTTTTGAAATGGGAGGAAAGGGAGAGGATGGGGAATGGAGTAGGGAGAGTATGCCTTAATGAGAATCTCATTCTTGCTAAACATTTTCCCAAATTTGGGGCAGAAGCTTACCAATATAGAGTAATTAAATGGAAGGCACTCATTATAATACTTATTCATTTAAATTAAAGAAAAATATGAGCTGTGCCAGATGTATGTAAACTCAGAATAGAACCTCTCATGTGTAAATAATATACTTCACTTGATTTTCAAGGCTTGATAGAAACAGATTGATGCTGCAAAATGCTTCATTTATTTATTTATTTATTTTACCTTTGATGTGTTATGAACATCCACTGGAGTGATATCTTCAAGAATATGTTACACAAGAGTGGATTTTTAGACTAGTACTCCCTACAAAGGCAAAGAAAGAGGAACATTCACATTTTATCTCCCAAATTTTTATGAAATACATAGCATTTTCCTTTTTATCTCTTTTCTAATTATTTGCAACCATATATCTTGTAAATTTATACTACATGTTAGCTGTAGAATGATCAAATCGTGTTCATAAGGTTTTTTCTTTCCTTTTTTTTTTTAAAGAAAAGTCTTCAGTGTTACTTTGAAGGAGGGGAACATGAATTACAAAACTGATGTCAATGAGTTTCTGAAAATGGCATGGTGTATGACCATGAAGGCTTTAAGCTAAAGAATAAACACATTGTTCAAAATTGATTATTTTATAGGGAAGGTCATCATCATCATCATAATTAACATTTGTGTAGAGTTTTATGTTTACAAGACATTTTGCTCACTCATTCGAGTTGCATAACAATGATTTCCAAGGGGAATATATGCATTAACATCCCGGATTTTCCCATCAGGAAACTGAGCTTTAACCATGGCAGTTTACTCAGAGATTTACAGAAATGCATTAAGCCAAGATTTAAATTCATCTCCACATTGAATTCTTATTTTATATAATTAAATAATACAATTTAAAAAATTATACATTTCCTGAATGCATTTTCTTGATTTTGGTAGAATTCTTCCTTTAATTTTAACAGCCCTATTGGGTATAATTTATATACCATATAAACTATCCATTGAAAGTATACAATTCAATGTTTTTTCATAAATTTGTAGTTTTGCATACATAACCACATTAAGTTTGGGACCAATTTCCATCACTCTAAAAGCTTCTGTTTTTAGTCAATTCCCATTTCTATCCTGGCTCCAGACAACCACAGATCTGCTTTCTATCTCTACAGGTTTTCCCTTTCTGGAAAGTTCATATAAATTGCATTATAAATTATGTGCTCTTTTTTATTCATAACTGGCTTTTTTCACTCAACATGTTTCTAAAGTCCATCCATGTTGTAGGGCTTATCAATAGTTTGTTCGTTTTTACTGATGGATAAGGTTCTATTATACAAATATACCACATATTGTTTCTCTGTTCACAATTTGATGGCTATTTGGATTGTTTCTAATATGGCCTTTTAAATATAATGCTATTATGAACATTTGCGCACAGATTTTTTATAGGAACATGTTTTCATTTTTCCAAAGTAGACATATAGGAATGGATTCCTAGGTCATCTGGCAAATCCATGTTTAACTTTTTACAAAACTGTCAGAATGTTTTACAAAGTTACTCTTCCATTTTTCATTCCCACTAGAAATGTACAGTTCGACTTTCTCCGTGTCCACACCATCAACACTTACTATTGTCTGTCTTGTTTATTACAGCCATTCTAGTGGGGCTTTCTTAGAATCACACTGTAGTCGGGGCACCTAAGCAGCTCGGTTGGTTACCCACCTGGCTTCAGGGCAGGTTATGATCTTACAGTTAGTGGGTCCAAGCCCCACATCAAGCTCTGTGCTGGTAGCTCGGAGCCTCTGGAGCCTGCTTTGGATTCTGTGTCTTCATCTCTCTCTGCCCCTCTCCCACTCATACTCTATCTCTCTCTGTCTCAAAAAAAAAAAAAAAAAAAAGAATCACTGTAGTTTTAATTTACATGTCTTTAATGGCTAATGAAATAGAACATCATTTTTTACTGGTCATTCATATATATTTTTGTGAAATGCCTTCTCAAGCCTTCTGCTTAATTTACTTGAGTTGTCTGTTCTGAAGGGAAAACATTCATTTTCATCATCAAGTATTATGCTAATTATGCCCTTTTTTTCGTAAATGCCCTTTTTCAGGCTGATGCAATCTGTTTTTCTTCAGTTTCTTGAAAGGTCTTATCTGGAAGGGATGTTTTTCAAAATTTCTTCTGAACTTAATGAGATGATCATATGGTTTGGCCTTTTTCCTATATCACTTATTACATTAATTGAATTCTGGACAATTGACCAACCTTGTATTCTTTGGTTAAGTCCCACTTGGTCAAGGTGTATTATCCATTTTTTGTGTGTATAAGTGAATTTAGTTTGCTAATATTTTGTCAACAATTTTTGTGTCTATGCTCACAAGGGATATTGGTTCATAGTTTTATTTTCTTGTGATTTCTTTGGTTTTGGCTTCAACATAATACCTGTTGTCCTAGAATGAGCTGGGGAGTATTTTCTCATCCTCCATTTTCTGAAACAGATTATTTTAAAATGATAAATTGATAAAATTAACCAGTAAACCAATCTGTCTTTGGCTTCTCTTTCTGTGAAGATTTTTGATCACCAGCTTAATTTATACATCTATTTAGATGTTTTTTTTTATTTTTGAGTCAGTTTTGATAATTTTGTCTCTCTAGAAGCTTATCATTTTTGTCTAAGTTGTACAATTTGTTTTCAACGTGTTCATAATTATGTTTTATTATATGTCATTATATATATTGTTATATGTAATTGTATAATTCATGGTTTATATAATTATGACAAAAATATTAGCCTTTAAATTTCTGTAAGGTTAGCAGTGATGGCCTTTGTTTTAGTTCTGATTTTAGAAATTAGTGTCTTCTCTCTTTTTATTCTTGGTCTATCTAAAGGTTTTTCAGTTTTGTCAATATTTCCAAAGGATAACTTTATGCTTTGTAAATTTTCTCTATTGTTTTACCTTTATATACCATTGATTTCATTTTCAGTATTATTTTCTTCCTTCTGTTTGTTTTGAGGGCAGTCACTCCTCCTTTTCTATTTTCTTAAGGTGGATGCTTAGATTACTGTTTTAAGACTTTTCTTCTTACCTAATGTAGATTTTTATTGCCATAAATTATTCTCCAAATGCTATCTGCCTCCCATAAATTTTTAGTATGTTGTATTCATATTTTCATTCAGTTCAATGTGTTTTTTAGTTTCTTTTTATGTTTCTTTGCCTCATAGGTTATTTAAAAGTATTTTGTTTAACCTCTACATGTTTGTGTATTTTCTAAATTTTTGTTGTTGTTGATTTGTAACTTAACTCCATTGTGATTAAAGAACATTCCTTGAATAATTTCAGCTTTCCATTTAGTTGTCTTCATTTCCTCCTGCATATACATTCTTTATTATTCCTTGGTGTCATTTCCTTTCAGCCTGATGAAATTCCTCTAGTATTTCTTGTAGTGCAATTCTGCTAGCAACAAACATCTTAGTCTTTGTCTGCTTTGGAATATCTTTATTTAATCTTAAGTTTTCAAAGATAGCTTTGCTTAATATTGAATTCTTTACAGACAATTTTTTCAACACTTTGAATTCCACTGCCTTCTGGCCCCTGTTACCTCGATGAGAAGTTATCCATTAATTACACATTTGTCCGATATACAATGAATTATTCTTCTCTTCCTGCTTTCAAGACTATTTTTCTTTATCTTTAGAGTTCATCAGTGTGGCCATGATGTTTCTAAGTTAGAATCTCTTTGTGTTTGTCCTAGTCTGATTTCTTTAGCTTCTGGAATCTGCAGATTTTCTTTTTTTCATCAAAATTCAAAAAGTTTTCAACCATTATTTATGTTCCTTTCCTTTGCTCTTTCCCTTCTGGGATTCATATCATATATATGTTTGCTGCCCTAATATTATCTCACAGGTTTCTGAAGTTATTAATCTTCCTTCAATCTCTTTACTTTCTATTCTTTGGATTGAAATTTTTCTTTTGATATCTCTTTAGGATCACTGATTCTTTCTTCTTCTATTCCTCATTTTCTATTGAGCCCAAGCTGTGAATTCTGATCTTTGTTATTATATTTTTCAACACATGAGTTTCTATTTTTAATACTTTTTTCTTTTATTTATAATGCCAATTTAATGACTCAGTGTTATATTTTCCAATGATTCTTAAGACATGGTTTTATTCATTGATTGCTTTTGTCATAGCTTCTTTGAAGGCTTTGCCTGTAAATTCAGCATCTAGGCCCATTCAATTTGTATTGACTGTATTTTTTCTGAGTATAATACACATTTGTTTTCTGTTTCTTTGCATATCCTAGAGTTTTTGTTGGCAATCAAGGACCTTAGATAATGTATTGCAATAACTCGAGAATCTGATTCCTCCCCCCTCCCCCACCCCCTGGAACTAACTTTTTTATCTGTTTGTTTGATTTTATATTGGTTTGTCAGTGATTTTCCTGGGCTTAATCTACAGACTCTGTCTCTAATGTACTGTACAAATGGTGATATCTCTGCTCAGTTATTTCATCCTTATTTTTAGATTTTAGCCCAGCTTCCTAAGGACTGCCACTGTGTCTACTTAGCTTAAGTGTATGCTTGGCTCAAATTTGTGCTCCAACACCCCAAGCCAGTAAGAGTTCCACACTCTGCTTATAAATATGTATGTGGGTTAGGGAATGTATACAAAGTTCAGGCAATTTTTAATTCTGTCCTAACTTTTACTGTTCACCACATTCTTCCAAGTCTCCCCCGCATATGAATAGACTTGTAGACATCGAGAGACATGTGGAGACCTTGGGTCCTCTTAGGTCTCCCCTGCCCATGTGCAACTTTCCAGCCAACCAGGAATATGTAGAGAGTTTATCAAGCTCCTCTATGCCTCTCTCATTTTCAGGATCTCTTTGTCAAATTTCTGGATAGTCATAAAGTCTGCTGCTTGCCCCTGTGGAACTCCTTCCACTCTAAGATAGGAGGGCTGCAAACTTTTTTCTTTAATTGTTACCAAGTTTTCTCTTCTACTAATAATTCTTTAGGCATGGATTTCTCAAATTAAGTAAAGCTGATGACTTTAACAGACAGCCCTGCCTTAGCAAAACTATCGTACTGACCAAATTGTGGAAGTAGAGAGGGGAGGATGTGGACCAAATGGAAGGAACCCCGGGCATTAACACCACCAATTCCCATTGTTCTTCCCTGAAGTTCAGTACTTTTTATTAAAAATTGTTTCTCAATTGGTGTTTTTCATAATTTAATCCAAAAAAATTGTTTTATTATTGTTTTTTATGGAGATGATTTGTTAACTCCTTTATATTCTTGTGCCTAGAAGTCCCATTTTATTTTGGAAAGAGTGGTTACTATTATCCAATTAGAGTGGTGATGATGTCTTGATGGGTTTTTAAACATTTCCTCTAATGTAGTATGTTAGTGGGAAAAATGTAATAATGATAAAAATTAAAACAAATAAATTCCTACCATTTATTGGTTATTTATTTTTGTTGGTGTGTCATAGCATTATCACTTTATAAGGTAGATAATTTCATCACCTCATAAGGTAGATAATTTATTCCCATTTTACAGATGAGGGAACTGAGGCATATCAGGACAAAATAACTTCCTGAAAGTTATGCTGCTAGAAAGTTGTATTGCCAATTATCTGTCTTCCAT
The DNA here is from genome assembly GCF_006229205.1 of Suricata suricatta. NCBI lineage: Eukaryota > Metazoa > Chordata > Mammalia > Carnivora > Herpestidae > Suricata > Suricata suricatta. The sequence continues at coordinate 58,043,472 of NC_043712.1, forward strand.
GTGTCCTCTTCATAGTTCACTCCAATGAATTGCAAAAGTATTGTGGGACAAGGTAGAATAATTACTTTGCTCCATCAATTGCCAAAAAAATAAAAGACAAAAAGAATGCTGAATCTCTTAAAACTCAAACTTCTAAACTTTTGTAAAAGTTAAAAGTAAACTTTTATTTTTAAGTAAAAATAAAAGATCCTGTTTTAACAGCTTTTAAAGGTTAAAAAAATCATCATCTGATCAAGGAATCTCCAAACTCAGAGCATAGGTTCTTGAAAATACAGAATTTGTCATGTGCATGTTGCATTTATTGCATTTAAATAAATATATGCCATGTAACTCTCTAAAATTCAGAAATATAAATTTATCTACATTTATTTACACATATAAAAATAAAATATAAACCTAAACTATGCACACTTAAGACTAAACTTAGAAAACTTAAACCTTCGTGTTCCAATAAAGTTGGACCAGAGTATTACCTATTCTTCCATTTGATAATGCATGGTACACGTTAGCAACACAGACTTGATTTGTTTCCTTGGGGTCATTGTGAATAAATCCATTGGGCCATCCACCTGCAGAATATGGGCAATATCTCTTTGTCAAGACAAATTATTCTAGGCCAGCCCAGGGAGGAAGAGAGGTAGGCTTATTCTTTATTCTCTGAAGAGTGCTCATAGTTCTCTATCTTTTTTGAACATTTAGAGGAAACATAATGCATCGGGAGGGCCATAATATATACCAAAAGAATAATACTTCTGAGGGCAATCAGAGAGTACCCATGGGAGAAAGGTCAAGAGAAAGACCAAGTTCATACATATCTATGAAAAGAGGAACAGAAATGCAAACTGTGGCCAAATTAAAATTACCACAACATTCTTTATTTTAGAACTGCTTGATTTGTTTCAGTCACAAACACTGGATTGATTTGCATGTTACATTAAGTTTTTGAACTTCATCTTGACTTAGGGCCACTCAACCAGAAATCACTGGTAAGAATGACCTTGGAGTGTTTTACTTTATTTCTTCATACTCATAATTCAAATCTTTCATGTCATTTAAATCTGTAAGAGTTTTTCTTCTAGCTTTGGTTTTATTTTCTTATAGTCTTGCCAACTTTCAAGTTTGCATCCTCAGCCAACTTTTTGTGTATACACATCAAAAATGTCCAAACATGCTCATTTCAGTGTGAAAAAAATGTGTATGTGTATTTATGTACCAGAAAGAATTTAGGTGAGTTAATTTTTACCTCAACTTTATGAAAATATGAATTTTAAGTGTACAGTAAAATATGGGAGTTTCCCAACAAGTGCAATTATTCTTAAAGAAAAATGTTAAAAAAATCACAGTAATGCATGATTACTTGTATTTTTTACAAATTAATATGACCAACTAAATGTAATGTTCAGCCTTTCATTGAATCCAAATTTGGAAAATAAGGATTGACAAAATTAGAAATTTTAATGCAGATAATGTATTATAAAGTAGCATCATGTCCATGTTAAATTTCCTGAGTTTTAGAATTTTACTCTGGTTATATGAAAGAATGCCCTAGTCTTCTTTTTTTTTATGTTTTTTTTTTTTGAGAGACAGAGAGAGAGAGTGCAAGCAGGGGAGGGTCAGAGAGAGAGGGAGATACAGAATCTGAAGCAGGCTCCAGGCTCTGAGCTAGCTGTCAGCACAGAGCCTGATATGGGGCTTGAACTCACTGATGGCTAGATCATGACCTGAGCCGAAGCCGGAAGCTCAACCAACTGAGCCATCCAGGCGCCCCAAAAAATAACCTAGTCTTATGAGATGCATATTGAATTATTGAAAGATGAAATGTCATGATGACTGCAACTTACTCACAAATGATTCAGGAAGAAGGAAGAGAAAAAGTGATAAAATAAATGTGGTAAAATATCCACAATTGGTAAAGAGAATGTGAGTGTTCATTGCAGTAATTTTGTTGGCTTCAATTTTTTTCAAAATAAAAATGTTGGAGGAAAATAAATAATTGAAACAATGTTATACACATAACTAGACAATTTTATTTTTGTTGCTTTAATTTAAGCACTTACCACTATAAACTGCCTTGAATTATTTTTTAATAAGAGGGACAGAAATATATAAATAATTGAAATACAAAACAAGATTTAGGTCAAATATAAATCTCAGGCACTTTACCTGTGGCATATTGCTTTATAAAATCGTTTTATAAATAGTAATTGAATTTCACAAAGTTTTTAAAGAAGAAGAATTATAAAAATATCAGCTAGGCTTATTGATAAGTAATCTAAGCTTGAAGAGAATTACTTTCTATGATTTATTAAAATGCAACATTGAACTATTTTTGCTTGTTTTTACTTTAAAAGAAGCTTATAAAATAGTCTGCAATGTTTGGGGATGTTTAATATTAGAACTTATTTTTATTCCAACATTCATGCATAATGTTATTGGAAATTTTTTTCAAAACTACAGGTTTGAAGACATTAAATTGATTTATATAGTCCAAATCCACATCCCTCCCAGGAGCATGTATAACTTAGAAAAATTATCACTTAATGACTTCTAATACTTTAAAGAAGACTATTAGATTAATAAATGACTAAAGTTAATTCCATACTTTCTCTAGCAATAATGGAACTTTTCCTTGTACATGTTTCTGATGTTAACTACAAGTCAGTTGCCCATCATAATAGAATGTGATTAGGTTTTGGAATCAGACTCCCAAAACACTCATTAACTGTGTGACCTTAGGCAAATTCTGGTTTCCTGAATTTGGTGAGACTGGTTCATTATTTGACTTCCCATTTTTCAAGACAGAACAAGATAAGATTTTGATCATCATTCTAAATTTATACTTTTTCCATACTTCCCCCCAAAATGTGAAGCAAATGAAAAAATATTAGGAAAATATCAAACATTTTCATTACAAATATTACCTTCTCAAAAATCTTAATAGACAAAGAAATTACACTTGCCGTAAATGGGTTTTTAAATCACCCTATACTATGTGTTATATACACAGATACAAAGTCCTGTTTCTCCTTTTTCCTAGAAGCTTACAGCCTATGGCATTATTTGTCAAACTTTTAAGTACATGCGAATCGCCAAGCATCTTGTTAAAAATGCAGGTTATGGTTTAATAGATCTGAGATGGAGCATGAGACTGAATTTTTAACAATCTCCCAAGTCACAGTGAAGTTACTAGACCACCAGCCTGGTCCACAGTTTGAAAAGCAAAGGAGTCTAGCACAAGTCAGTGCTGCACAGAAGCACATGCCCAGAAACTTTGGTGGAAGGCTAGATGATGTTAAAGTTAATAAATAATATATGAATAAATACATGTATGGTATGTAATAATATAATGTTTATTAATTAACAACTGAAGGGAGAATGTGTGCATTTGTATAGAGAAGCACTAAATTTGAATCTGTTATTTTTCAAAAAGGAAAATAGAAATTAACAGAATTTAATGGACTTACTCAGATATGAAGCCATAGAGCTGGTACTTAGGCCTGTGCCTCCGACTTTAGTTTCTGGAAGGATTTTCTAGTCTTTCACACCTATGAAAATTAGCAGTATAACATTTTTTGAGAAAAAAGTAAAAGGAATGATAAAATCAGATCAAAGAGAGCAATGAGATCTCTAATGAGATCTAATGAGAAGGTGTCTGCAGATCTGAAACAATGAATAATATGATGTCGTTACAAAGTAGTTCCAAGTATTTTGCTTTCTGGTTTAAATTATGCAACTGTGGCGCATTGATTAGGAGGGGCCAGAGAGGTAAGGGAAAGAGGGTGGTTCTGGGAATTAGGATACCTAAGTTCTGGGGTCCATTCCCCTACTATTTCTGCCAGGAGCTTGGACAAGTTATTTAAATTTCTTGAAGCATCTTGCCTTTGTTTTTCATCTGTAAATTGAACATAAGAATCATTGCTCTACTTACCCCATGCTGCTGTTGTGAAGCTACTGATGTAGAACGAATGTGTGAAGTTAACAGTGCTCTATAAGTGAGTGTATCATTGTTTAAGCCGTGTTCTTTCCATTGTCACCACTGAAGAAAGGGAATTTTACCATAAACCTATTTCTGTCTTTTCTGAAGCTACTTGTTTCAGCTTTCATGGTCAAAAATCAAAGTTCAATCAACATGGTTACTAAAAAAACATTGCTGAAATCAAAGGCTGAGCTGAGCATTTGTTTTACAACTAACACCCTATTCGGTAATGGAATATATCCCTATATTTAATTGTCAAGCAGGGCTTATTTGGTTTGTTGCCTACAAACGTGACTGTCACGTCTTAGCATTTTGAAAATTCTGCAGGAAGTCCATGTGGCTTCATACTATGCAATTGTTACCACAACATTGTTACCATGTCAGTGTACTTAATTCTTTCGATATCACAACTGGAAATTGGTGGAGTACCACCACACGGTCAAACTCTGACCAAATGGTGACCTGGACCAAGGGCTGATTGTTCTAAAAGAAGCAATAGTATGACTCGCGAAATAAGCAGCTTGGACCACTTAGTTTATAACATGAAATTTATGTTTGTTTTGATTAGGCTGAAAAGTACACTTTAAAGTTATTCTTACATTGTTTTCAGATAGGCAGTTAGAAATCTTGAACATTCTAAGCAAAATCCAAAATGTTCTTTTGCTGGCTTGAAAGTCAGTATCTCCTTTACTGTGCATATTCAAAAGATATGAAAACCATCTATAAGAATACATGTTTTATGCATTATAAGAAATATTTTGTTATCTTTTAATAATGGGTGTTCTCCACACTAATACCCTTGAACCTAATTTCTTTGCTCATATAACATTCTTAACAAACTACTTACATAGAACTGTCACATAAGTCACTCTCTGTATTAGAGATTTTTTTTAAACGTTTTATTTATTTTTGATACAGAGAGAGACAGAGCATGAAAGGGGGGAAGGGCAGAGAGAGAAGGAGACACAGAACCGGAAGCAGGCTCCAGGCTCTGAGCTAGCTGTCAGCACAGAGCCTGACGCGGGGCTTGAACCCATGAACGTGAGATCTGACCTGAGCTGAAGTGGGAGGCTTAACCCACTGAGCCACCCAGGCGCCCCTGTATTAGAGATTTTTAAAAATGGTGAATAGAATAGTCCGTTTCCATGCTTAGTAATGGTTTGGTACACGTCTACATTTACCAAACAGCTTTGTGAAACATTTCAAAAAGGAATAAAAATGTACTCAAAAAAAGATGTGCTCAAACATGTTTGCAATAATTTGGATTTGTTTATCACAAAGTTTCCTGTTTTCAAATCTTTTGTTTGCTCCCATAAAACCTTTAACAAACATTTATTGCTCTTTAAGTGTCTGGATTTTAACACGATGAACTTTTCCCATTTGACAGTCTGAGGCACCATGCTGACTGCGAAGCCCTCACCCACAAGGACACTTACAGCATGCACACATAAGCATCTGGGCGAGATTTTGCAGTCCCCATGGTGACACATCACAAATGCTAGTAAAAGGAGAAACGCTCACGTTTGCGGGTTCCAAGCATCTACTCCAGTCTAAACACGGGCTGTTTTCTTTAAACCACCCTCAACAACTCTCCCACAACTGCTTCTGGCCATTAAATTACCATCGCTTGCAGGATGGGGAAAGCAAAAATGGAAACAATCTGTTTTGCGAGCACTTTTCCAGCAAATCTGCTCTGAGACCTTAATGCCACCACCCTCCTATTAGCTGCAGTTGCTGTCTGTCCACACTCTAAGGTGGGGAATGCAGTGATCTGTACTTGAGCAACAACAGCAACACTGCAGACACCCAATCCCATCTCTTGACTTGTACCACTGCTTGAATTAAAGTTTGAGAGCTCAGTCGATTTTTAAATTACAGAAACACAGAGTCCGTTGTGTTCAACTCCCCTTCCTTCAGACCTGTTACCTTTAGTTTTAACGTGTTGTAAATTAAAAGAGAGAAACACCTTTTGAGGAACTCAGGTTGGGAATGATAATTATGGTGTTCTTTGATTAGACCCCTTCGAAGCATATGCCAGATGACTTTATAAACCCTGCTCAGCAGATAAACAATGTTTCCATCTTCCCTGGTTCTCTATTAGCTTGGTATTGGAAAACAAGAGCTTTAAAGAAAGAAAGAGAGAAAATGACTTGACACAGAACTTTATGGAAGGAGACATTTGATAGGTGGGCCACTGTTGCAGATAATCCAAAAAATGAATTTTCACATGACATTAAATGTTCTATTTATATTACATTATTGCTAGTTTTCCTTTTTAGATATTATATTTTCCTTTTTTCCAATAAGTTGACTGAAACATGAAAAGTAATCTTCTTATATATAAAACAAATGCATCTTGATAAATAAATAGTAAAATCCAGCACTTTAAATCTCCTACTTAATATGACCTTTCACAGATTACTTGTCTATCTGATATGCATGGTTTTCTGCATTCTGTATCATCAGGCCAACATGAGCAGTAATTGAACAATATATGTTACCAGTGGGGGAAAAAGTAAGCCGGTTGTTTCTGAAAACTGGAAAAAAAATACATCAAGATTTTATCCTTGACCAAGTCTTATGAATTAGATATTCAGTTAGTTTAAAGTATGAAATGCAGGGAGTTGTGTGGGTGGTTCAGTCAGTTAAGCATCTGACTTTTGCTTTTGGCTCAGGTCATGATCTCATGGTTCGCAAATACCAGCCTCTTGTCAGGCTTTGCACTGTCAGTGTGGAGTCTGCTTGGGATTCTCTCTCTCCTCTCTCTCTGACCCTCCCCACCCTCTTTCTCTCAAAAAAAAAAGAAACATTTTTTTAAAGTATATGAGGGGCCCCTGGGTGACTCAATCAGTTAAGCTTCTGACATTTGTTTTTGGCTCAGGTCAGAATCTCACACAGTCTGTGAGTTTGATCCCTGAGTTGGGCTCTGCGCTGACAACTTGTAATCTGCTTCAGATTCTGTCTCCCTCTCTCTCTGCCCCTACCCCATTTGTTCTCTGTCTCTATTCTCTCAAAAATAAATAAATATTTAAAAAATTTAAGTATGTGATGCAGAAAATAAAAATCTCACCCAACCTCTGTTTTTTTTTTCAAATTTAGGTTTTTGAATGCCATTTTGTATATGTACAATGTAATGCAACATGTTTATTAACTGTATTCATTATTTTGTCATTATTCAACTCAATTTATGTACAATGGAATTATGTAGCATCATCTTCATTTTACTAAGAATTGTCAAGAAAAGAGCCAGAATTGCCAAGCTATCTGTCATGGGGGTCATTCTGCATTAGGTTTTCATCCCTGAATCCTCAGTCTTTCAACTTCTTCTTTCCTCATTTCTTTGCTTTCAAATACAGTTCTGGTGTCATATTAAAAGTGAAAAACAAACTCCCTTCCCTTTAGGAGCGTATAATTCAGCAGAAAAACAACATGTCTTTTTATAGGTGAGGAAACGAGTTAAAATGAATAATGTGATATAAATCAGGCATAAGAGTTGAAGGCATGAGAAGTAAGCCTGACTATAGACAAGTAGAGAGAACTTCCTGAAAACAGTGGATCTAGTTCAGGGAAGGGAGAAACGGATGTGGATGAATGCAGGAAAGGACTTTTGATGGTCATGATTCAGCCAATGAATCAGAAACAAGGTGTCATGGATGTTGACCGCAAACTTGAACACAATCAGCCTTAATTTATACAGCACTTTACAAAATACTTTGGGCTACATTATGTCATTTGCTTTTTACCAGGATTGTATGATATACATCGATGGAAGGAGTGTCACTTATCCTCATGTGCTGAATAATGGGCTTGAGAGCAGAGAAGTTTGGCCAAGCTCAAACTTTACACACTTGAGAAAGTGATAGGGCTTGAATCAAGTATTTGGCCAGCCAGCGGGGCATTCTCTCCAGTGCTGTCCATGCCCACTTGCTCAGCCTCTCTCTCACATTCTTTGAGGAGGCTCTTTCCTTCTTGGCCAGGTCTCTCTTCAGGGTCCCATGGAAGCAGTGTTCAGCTAGATTTTGAGTTCTGGGTCCACCCTGAGGTGTGCCTCACTAAAAGAATTCCTTTCTGTGTTGATTTATCAGTATCTAGTACCTCGTGAGCAGGGACCCCTTTGAGCATGCCAGAAATCTCTCAGGGCAGTCCTCAATCTTTGGTAGGTTTTTTGTATGTGCTTTTCCAGCAGACACCATGGCGCATGGCAGCTGCCCACAGAGCTTCCCTTCACGTTTCAAACCTCAGAAGTCCTTCCTGATCCCTTCAGTTGGCGTGTTTTCTCCTATCTAAAGCCCAGCCCACCCAAACCATACCTTCAGGAAATTCTAACAAAAAATTCTCTCTCTTTTGAAAACTTCTCAAAAATGCTTACAATCTTTTCACTCATTTACCTGTTATTCAGTCTTCGAGTACTTGAGAAGAATGTTCATATCTAAAACCTTTCATATTCTCCACAGCATGAAGCCAAGAGTATGTAAGCAATATTTCTAAATTGCTGGATTGGGCTCTGTGTTTCTACCTCAATGAAATGAAATAGTATGGTTATAGTGTGTGAGTTTCATAATAAAATTAAATAAAAATGACTATCAGCAAATATGATTTATGCTCATGCATTTAATAGGATTTTCTATAGATTAACGGTTCTCCTACGTTTTGTTTTTATCTTTTTAGAGAGTGGCATTGTTTAATTCACTTTAGTTGATTATAGAAAATTGGAACTAACCTGATGTGATCTCAAAACAAGTATGCCTACTATGTCTTTGTTTTCACTGAGTTGATTGGAATGATCAGTTTCATTATTGAGGAATAAACCTGACTCTATAATATAGATTCTAATGAAACTAAAGGAGATATTTTATGTGCCTATGGGAGGCTTTAGCACTGTACAAATTAATTGTACCCTTTCATAATCTTTCTGGAAGTTACATATACACAGGCCACTCGAATTATGAAATTAAGCCTAAAATAATTCAGGTCACACAGACTAGGGGGTGATATTATCTTAGGATCACCTCCTCCTTCCTCTGCATTAATCTATTGCTAAAGCAAACAGTTTTATTACCTTTTGCCCCAGCATTTGTTCATGGTGATAACTAGTTCCAAAATTTTTACTGAAGTTAGATATTAGGTTGTGATTCTTTATAATGAAATTTCATTCATCACTGAGCCATTGTTAAATTTCTAGTGTTCCAGGTGCTATTTTAGGGTTGGATAAAATTTCTGCCATCGATATTAGTTTCAGCAAATGAACAAACCACAAGTCTGTACTTTTCTACTCTATTATTTTAAGCTTAATGTTATTAGAAGCTATTGTGCTTGGAGACAAAGGCAATCATGTCCACAACCAATTCGGATGGCAATAGGAAATTGAGAAAGTACTTTAATAAACAGATGCTTCCTTTGCTTTTTTAAAGAAAATCATATTTATTTGATCAGCTTTTTCCATATAATACAATCTGCATTCTTAAAAGGTAATCATTTCCCCCAGTTTATTCTCTTAAATGAAATCACAACTGCTCAGAGATGCATTTTGCCTCACCCCATGTCCTCACTCACTCTGATGTGTGGAGTTAGGCTGAAAAGAGACAGAGAATGAAATTCCACAAGTGCTTAGGATGTAGAAGAAGAGCAACTGGAGTTTTAAATAGCTCTCCTGATTTTTTTTTAAATTTTTACAAGAGAAAACTACAGGGGGCAGCAGATATTAACAGGCGCTTAGGATCATCATGAACCTTGAAATTAACAAGTGCTGGGCTGCTCAACCTCTCTCTGATGGAAATGCCCAAATGTAACCTGAAATGTTTCATTTTCTCATTTCTTTTGTTTCAAGATACATAAGAGTTAAATCTGGAAGGCTTTTTCCCATCCATCTTTACACAGTACACTAAAGTCTAGAGGCACCCCTCATGTTTCAACAGTGTTCTTTGTCTTCTTTAAATTCTGCAATCAAGTGTGATGTGCTGAAGTGACATGGATTAAATGCCTGGGATCATCTGAGCATTAAAGTGAGGGCAGCAGCACAGGAACTGCATAGAGAGGGTAAGCCGTGTGCTAGAAGGGGCATTGTGTCCTCTCTCTATTTTATTTACTCAGAGAGAGTTGAGTACTGTTGGACCTTCCTGAAACGTCTGCCACACTCTTTGAGGGTTTCATTTTCTGAGAGAGTTTCCGAATACTTGTTGTATTTAAAATGAAACACACTTGTCACTGAGTTCCCCACCCCTCCAAAAAAAGTTCACAGTGTTTTTCATAAGGACAGAGAAAGTGAATGCACATTACCCATTATGCTTTTATTTTGAAGACCAAAGAGGGTGCCCAGACCCTCTTAGCAGGCATTCATCTTATCCTGGTGCCTCTTAAAAAATAATACCTCATAGGGGCATTTGGGTGCCTCAGTCAGTTAAGTGATGGACTCTTGGTTCTGGCTCAGGTCATGATCTCATGATTCATGAGATTGAGTCCCATGTCAGGATCTGCACTAACAGCTTAGAGCCTGCTTGGGATTCTCTCTCCCTCTCTCTCTGCCCCTCCCCTGTTCACTCTCACTCTCTCTCTCTCCCAAAATAAATAAATAGGCATTAAAAAAATAATATCTCTTAAAGACTTGGTATAGTCTATCCTGCCCTTTTCTGGGAAAATTGGAAAAGCAGAGAAGGAAGCATTTTTCATTCTTTCATCTACCTCTTCTGTGATCTCCGAGCTTTAGATTCCTTGTTTTCTATCACTGCCAACTCTTGCCTTCCCTTATCTTTAATTCTTAATTTATGTTAGCCCCTGGGTTTATTTTTTTCATAATGAAATATACACATAAACAGCAAGGCACAGGATATGTAAAATCACCTATGAACCCATCAACTCAGAGTAAATAAATGATTTTTCCCCTCTGTCAAATAGCTTTCTTACACTTTTTATTGCAGTATAGCATGCATTCAGAAAAATAAACATTTAGCAATGGTAAATGGTAAATGACTTTTCATAAACATAAAACTGAAAACACTTCTATTAACAGAACCCAGATCAAGAAAGAAGACATTGCTGGCACAAGACAACACACATTCTGTGTGCCTTCATGATCTCTACCCTCTGTGAAATGTATTATCCTGACTCCTACCAGGATACATTGGCTTTTTTTTGGTTTCAGTTTGTTTTTATATAAATGATACAGTATGTACTCCTTGCTGTCTGGTTTCATTTTTTCAGCCTCATGTTTGTGACATTCATCCGTACAGTAGCATGTAGTTATAGATGGTTTATTCTCATTGCCGCATTGTATTCTATTACATGCATTTTCCCCAAATTACTTACAAAAATGAATGATAGATATAGTAAGAGTGAACTATGTATACTATCAATTATTTTTACTCATTCCACATATGTAAATGTATCCATTTATAAATACCAATCTATAACTTGCTCTCTTCCCTCAATACTAGGTTACAGATATATTTCCACTTTGATACATACATACTTAATCCATTTTAACTTTTGGATTGTGGCTCACTGAACATGAAACATTTAAAAATGTATATTCTGGGGCATCTGGGTGGCTCAGTTGGTTAAGCATCCGACTTCAGCTCAGGTCTGTTCTCACCGTTCATGAGTTCAGGCCCTGCGTCAGGCTTTGTGCTGACAGCTCAGAGCCTGGAGCTCGCTTCAGATTCTGTCTCCCTCTCTCTCTGACCCTCCTCAACTCACACTCTGTGTGTCTCTCTTTCAAAAATAAATTAACATTAAATTTAAAAAATATATATTCAATTGATGGCCATCTACATAATATCCTTCTTGTATCTGTGCATGGTGCATACCTGGAAGTGCAATCTGGTCAGAGAATGTGCGCCCTTTACCTTCACTGCGTTGTGCCAATTGCTCTCAAAGCAGGAGTAGCAGAAAGCTGTATGAATCCCCAATGCTCTACATAAGTCAACAGTTAGAAGTATCAGATTTCTATTTCTTTGCCTGTGGCTTGGTTTTGCAAACTTATTGGGGGTAGAATGGTATGTCCCTGGTCTTGTTGAACGTTGTGGTAATTTAAACTGCTGTTTCTTCAGATCTCTTTTCCATACTCAGACTGCTCCACTCTCCCTACAAATTTTGCAAGTGATAATACTGATATCTATCTCCCTTTCTCTGCTGTGAATTCACAAAAAGGGACTGTAGTTCAATACATTGCTAATCCATCCAATGCTAATCGGTCGACCAATTCTCTTTATCATCTCCCTCCTATCTCACTATAGTTGGCTTCCTGCATTTCACTGAAAGGAATGTCAAGATTATCAATGACATCTTGATTTCTATGATTCACTTTATTGTCTTCATCTTATTTCAAGTCTAGCGACCTCATGACTGTACCTACACCCTTTCCTCATTTATTGAATACCGGGTGTCTTTTTGATTCTCTGGGTCTTTGCATGTTACTACCTGCTAAGACTTTTCCCTCTCCCAACATCAGAACTAGTGGTTCCTTTTCTGGGCTCCCATGAAACTTTGGCAGATGTGTGTGTGTGTGTGTGTGTGTGTGTGTGTACCTATACCTATACCTACATATACACAATGATTTAATCTTTGTATTATTATTTTTTAAGTTTATTTATTTATTTTGAGAGAAGGGCATGGGAGGGGAAGAGAGAAAAGGAGAGAGAGAATCCCAAGCAGGCTACGCACTGTCAGCACAGAGCCTTATGTGGGGCTTGAACTCATGGACTGTCAGATCCTGATCTGAGCTGAAATGCGAGAGTTGGATGCTTAACCAACTGAGCCACCTAGGCACCCCTCAATCTTTATATTATAATTTCCATTAACTAAGATACAAGAGATTTTGAAGGACTGGCATTTCTGCATCCCCAGTGCCTACCAAGTAGTCTTGGCAAATGTTTGGGGAGTAAATCAGTAAGTAGGGCAAGCATTTCTCTGGGGGTTCTTCCTGTTCTAGCACTATGGTACAGAGTCTCAGATGATGAAAATAGGTCTTTTCCCCACTACACTGCCTCTCCTACCCATTTGCATAGATTGTTCTCTCCCTACTGGAGAAGTCTTGTGCCAGAACCCAAGGGGTTCAAGATGCATTCCTGTCACATGCTGAGAAACAGCCAGCTGGTGGAAGACCTGGTCTCACTGAATCCCCTGCACTTAGGGCTGGGCCAGCAGAGTTGCAGATGAAACCTTTTGTGGAATTTCATCCCTTCTCTTCCATTCTTTAAACACATATACTGGAAAAAAGAAAAAAAATAGGAAGTGAGGGAGAAGAAAAGGGAGTATTTGAATGAATAATAAGAAAACAAGAACTCACAATGAAATGCTCGGAAGTGAAGATAATCATAGGAGATTTTAGCCCACTTACAAGAGTGGAGATGAAATTACATACGTATATGAGAGACATGAACTTTTATTTAGATCACCTAAATCTATGCAGCTCCAAGACTATTGGATACCAAGGTAGTTTTAAGCTGTCATTAGTGACATTCTTCTTTCTGCAAGTAGTTCCTAGACGTCTGTGACCATCACTGATAAATGTTTTCAGGGCCCCACATCTTTTTTTAAATTTTTTTTTAAATAGTTAATTGTCAGATTGGTTTCCATATAACACCCAGTGCTCTTCCCCACAAGTGCCCTCCTCCATCACCACCACCTCTTTCCCCCTCCCCCTTCCCCTTCAATAGTCTCTCAGGTTTTGCGTCCCTCTATCTCCCCAACTGTCTTTCCCTCTTCCTCTCCCCCAGATCCTCCATTAGGTTTCTCCTGTTCTCCCCCCTTCTAATAAAAGGCACCACTAACACACTTCCCAGCCCGCCTGGTCGTGTCCTGTAAGATGTGTGAATGGATCCTGCTTCCATCACTACATCTGAGAAGCAGGGGCAGAATTCAGGCCATTGTATAGCTTTCTTACTGAGAAGACGTTGCTGTTTTCTAGAATCATTACTTGCTAATTTTAAATTAAATCATATGCTGCTAATTTGTGCCTATAACGGATGACTTTTTTATGTATTAGCATTTTATTTCAGATCACACTTTTCCATGTCCATTAAAGTTCCATGTACATTAATAGTTACCTTAAAAAGGATGTTCGACTAATTCAAAGCACAGAAGTTCTAAGGGAGGTGCATAACACCCTGTCTGTTCAAATCCAAGGACTAATTGATTTCCCAGGGGTGTTGATCTTTATTCTTAAAGCAATAAACTTCACTTTAAAATAACCCCTGTGACTTAGTTACATTTTAAAATGATAAACTTCACCCCTTCAGTAATCCCAAAAGGCTGTTGAACTGGCTCTAAGTCTGAAAGGCCTCTTTTGCTCATTTTCTCATGGAGACAGGCAGCTGTTGAATGTGGCCTCCTTGCTCCTACATGTTAACCTATTTCACAATGCAATAACAAATGTAAATAGGCAATTATAATAGTACTTTGCCTCTTAGTGCCCAAGGTTCCTGGGAAAAATTGCTGTGAATTATGAACGCAGATAGATTATCTGCATACTTGCAGTGGCATTGAAGACAGGATTCTCTTAAAGAAAAGTCACATGCAGCACAAAATGGGAATGGAGACAGCTTCAATTTGTCAATAAACTATTAAAAAATAAAATAAAATAAAAAGGAAAGAAAAATGTTTACACACACACACACCAAAAGAATAGAGATGTTTAATGGCATCTGAAAATAACTACTGAATAAGGACATGAAAATAAAGACAGTTTCATGCAAAGCTCCAAGCCACCCATTATTTAATATACATTTTTTAATAGCCACACTGCCATGCAGATTTGGTCCTGACACAAGATATAGGTTCTACATAGTGAAGGGCCCTGTGTCACTTATGACTCTTCAGGTAGAGATGAAAGGAAGCACTAAGAGCTATGCACATTGACAAGATCTCTGCCAGAGACTAATGACTTCTCTTTTTGAATTAAAAAAAAATGTTATTAAATCTTGAGTTTTAATTCCATTATAGTTAACATACAGTGTTATATTAGTTTTGGGTGTACAATATAGTCATTCAACACTTCTATACAACACCCAGTGCTCATCACGAGTGCCCTCCTTAATCCCCATCATCTATTTCACCCATCCCCCCAGCTCCCTAATAGTAACCATCAGCTTGTTCTCTAGAGTTAAGTCTGTTTCTTTTTTTTTAATAGTTTATTGTCAAATTGGTTTCCATACAACACCCAGTGCTCTTCCCCACAAGTGCCCTCCTCCATCACCACCACCTCTTTTCCCCCCCTCCCCCTTTCCCTTTAACCCTCAGTTCATTTTCAGCATTCAATAGTCTCTCAAGTTTTGCGTCCCTCT
>NC_043712.1:58058826-58060995 GCF_006229205.1 Suricata suricatta
TAAAGTCTGGGATTGTGATGCTTCCCGTTTTGGTTTTCTTCTTCAATATGACTATGGCTGTTCGGGGTCTTTTGTGGTTCCATACGAATTTGAGGATACTTTGTTCTAGCTTTGAGAAGAATGTTGGTGCAATTTTGATGGGGATTGCATTGAATGTGTAGATTGCTTTGGGTAGTAATGACATTTTCACAATGCTTATTCTTCCGATCCATGAACAGGGAATGTTTTTCCATTTCTTGGTGTCTTTTTCAATCTCTTTCATAAGTTTTTTATAGTTTTCGTCATATAGGTCTTTTACATCCTTGGTTAGGTTTACTCCTAGGTATTTGATGGTTTTTTGTGCAATCGTGAATGGGATCAGTTTCTTGATTTCTCTTTCGGCTGCTTCAGTTTTGGTGTATAGGATTGCAACTGATTTCTGTGCATTGATTTTGTATCCTGCAACTTTACTGAATTCATTGATCAGTCTAGAAGGCTTCTGTTGGAGTTGATCGGGTTTTCCATGTAGAGTATCATGTCATCTGCGAAAAGTGAAAGTTTGACTTCTTCTTTGCCAATTCTGATGCCGTTTATTTCCTTTTGTTGTCTGATTGCTGATGCTAGGACTTCCAGCACCATGTTAAACAGCAGTGGTGAGAGTGGACACCCCTGTCGTGTTCCTGATCTCAGGGGGAAAGCTATCAGTTTTTCCCCATTGAGGATAATATTGGCTGTGGGCTTTTCATAAACTGCTTTTATAATGTTTAAGTACGTTCCATCTATTCTGACTTTCTCAAGGGGTTTTATGAAGAAAGGGTGCTGTATTTTGCCAAATGCTTTTTCTGCATCTATCTTCAGGATCATATGGTTTTTATCCTTTCTTTTGTTAATGTGATGGATTACATTGATGAATTTGCGAATATTAAACCAGCCCTGTAACCCAGGAATGAATCCCACTTGATCATGGTGGATAATTCTTTTTATATGCTGTTGAATTCGATTTGCTAGTATCTTGTTGAGTATTTTTGCATCTGTATTCATTATGGATATTGGTCTGTAGTTCTCTTTTTTGGCTGGGTCTCTGTCTGGTGTGGGTATCAAGGTGATGCTGGCTTCGTAGAATGAGTTTGGAAGTTTTCCTTCTATTTCTATTTTTTGGAATAGTTTGAGAAGAATGGGTATGAGCTCTGCTTTAAATGTCTGGTAGAATTCCCCTGGGAAGCCATCTGGCCCTGGGCTCTTATTCGTTGGGAGATTTTTGATAACAAATTCGATTTCTTCACTGCTAGTGATCTATTCATGTTTTCTATCTCTTCCCCTTTGAATTTTGGCAGTGTATGTGCATTTAGGAATTTGTCCATTTCTTCTGTTTTGTCCAGTTTGTTGGCATATAATTTTTCATAGTAATCTCTGATGATTGTTTGTATTTCTAGGGGATTGTTTGTAATAGATCCTTTTTCATTCATGATTTTGTCTATCTGGGTGCTCTCTCTTTTCTTTCTGAGGAGCCTGGCTAGAGGTTTATCGATTTTGTTTATTTTTTCAAAGAACCAACTCTTGGTTTCATTGATCTGCTCGACTGTTCTTTTGGATTCTATATTGTTTATTTCTGCTCTGATCTTTATTATTTCTTTCCTTCTACTGGGTTTGGGGTACTCTTGCTTCTTCCCTTCTAGTTCCAGTAGGTACTTAGTTAAATTTTGAATTTGGGCTTTTTCTAGTTTATTGAGATTGGCCTGGATTGCAATATACTTTCCTCTTAGGATTGCCTTTGCGACATCCCAGAGATTTTGGATTGTTGTGTTTTCATTTTCATTGGTTTCCATATATTTTTAAATTTCTTCTCTAATTGCATGATTAACCCAATCATCCTTTAGTAGGGTGGTTTTTAACCTCCACATATTTGGAGGTTTTCCAGACTTTTTCCTGTGGTTAATTTCAAGTTCCATAGCATTGTGATCTGAAAGTGTGCGTGGTATGATCTCTATTTGTTTATACTTATGGAGGGCTGCTTTATGCCCCAGTATGTGATCTATCTTGGAGAATGTGCCATGTGCACTCAAAAAGAAGGTGAATTTCCTATCTTCAGAATGCAGAGTTTTAAATATATCTATCAGTTCCATCTGTTCCAATGTGTCGTTCAGGTCCATTGCTTCCTTAGTCATTTTCTGTCTGGTTGATCTATCCATT
>NC_043712.1:58061095-58093634 GCF_006229205.1 Suricata suricatta
AATATATCTATCAGTTCCATCTGTTCCAATGTGTCGTTCAGGTCCATTGCTTCCTTAGTCATTTTCTGTCTGGTTGATCTATCCATTGCTGTCAGTGGAGTATTAAAGTCCCCTGCAATTAGCAAATTCTTGTCAATAAGATTGTTTCTTTCTGTGATTAATTGTTTTATATATTTGGGTGCTCCCAAATTTGGCACATAGATATTTATAATTGTTAGCTCTTCCTGATGGAGAGACCCTGTAATTATTATATAATGTCCTTCTTCATCTCTTGTTACTGTCTTTACTTTAAAATCCAGTTTGTCTGATATAAGTATGGCTACTCTGGCTTTCTTTTGGCTTCCAGTCACATGATAGATGTTTCTCCATCCCTTTACTTTCAACCTGAAGGTGTCTTCAGGTCGAAAATGAGTCTCTTGTAGACAGCAAAAAGATGGGTTTTGTTTTTTTATCCATTCTGCTACCCTGTGTCTTTTGGTTGGGGCATTCAGTCCATTGACATTCAGTGTTATTATTGAAAATGTGGGTTTAGAGTCATTGTGTTCTCCCTAGAATTCATGTTTATAATTGTGTCTCTGGCACCTTGTATTCTTTGCAACATTTCCCTCATAGAGGTCCTCTTAAGATTTCTTGTAGGGCTGGTTTGGTGGTCATGAATTCTTTCAATTTTTGTTTATTTGGAAACACTTTAATCTCTCCTTCTATTTTTAATGACAGGCTTGCTGGATTAAGGATTCTTGGCTGCATGTTTTTTCTGTTCATCACATTGAAGATTTCCTGCCATTCCTTCCTGGCCTGCCAAGTTTCATTAGATAGGTCTGTAACCCCTCTGATAGGTTTCCCTTTGTACTTGAGGGCCCTTTTATCCCTCGCAGCTCTCAGAATTCTCTCTTTATCTTTATATTTTGCCTGTTTTACTATGATATGTCATGCCAAAGGCTGATTCAAATTATGTCTTAAGGGGGTTCTTTGTGCCTCTTGAATTTGAATGTCTATTTCTTTTCCCAGATTTGGAAATTCTCAATTATAATTTGGTCTAGTATCCCTTCAGGACCTCTCTCCCTGTCTTCCTCTTCAGGAATTCCTATGATAAGGATGTTGTTCCGTTTGATTCTATCATTCAGGTCTCGAATTCTCCTTTCCTGCTCCTGGGTTAATTTCTCTCTCTTTTTATTCAGCTTCCTCTTTTGCTATAACTATATCTCCTAATTCACCTATTCTTCTCTCTGCCTTGTCAATCCTTGAGGTGGCTGCCTCCATTTTGTTATTCACCTCATTTATAGCCTTTTTAATCTCATCACACCTATTTTCAAAGTGCCTAGTCATTGTCTCAGTTGATTATTTGATGCTTTTTTCAACCCCAGCAATTAATTTTATGACTAGATTTTTAAATTATTGATCCAGTATGTTTTCTAGATCTGCCTTGAGTATTTCTGTGGTTGTAACTTCTTCCTGGAGGTTCTTCAGGGGAGAGTTCCTTTGTTTTGTCATTTTTGCTAGTTTTCTGTCTCTTGTCAGCTTTAAAAAACTCGTTGTGCACTGTGCACCTGTTAATATTGCTCTGTTAAAGGAGGCTTACTGACTGTCCAGGGCCTGTCGTTTCAGGAAATATTCTTTTAATGGTGTGTCTCAGGTTCTCTTGTTGTGCCTTTGAATATTTTATTTCCCTACTCAGCAATACTTGGGACTTGCCGTAATACACACTTAGGCTTGTTTCTTAGTGTAGCCCTAAGAAGGAAAACAGTCAGAAAAACACAGAGGGAACAGAAACACACACAAATCAAACAAGGAAACACATTAAAAGGGGGAAAGAAAAGAAAGAAATGGAGAGGAAAAAGATGGAAAGAAGATAAGAAAAAAAAGAAAAATAAATAAATAAATAAAAGGGGGTCAGAGACTACAAAGGAAAATGGACAGTCTAAAAGTGTATAATCAGTTGAGGGGAGAGGTAAGGATGAGACACGGGAGACTATATCTGGATTGTAAGAAGGTAAAAAAAAGGAGAAAGGAGAAAGGAAAATAAGGAGTCAAATTTTAAAAAAATTTAAGTAAAAAAGGTAATAATAATAAAAAATAAGTACAAAAAAAAGAAGAAAAAAAGAAAAAGGAACCAAAAAAAATAGCAGCAGCTCCCCTCGTGGATAGGTGTGTTTTGGTGTGGTAGGTCTTTGAGGCTGCTCTCAGAGGCTCCGACTTGGTGTCTGCAAAGAGTAGAATGGCAGCACACCAAGCTCCGCTGGAACTACGCACTGTAGGCAACTCTAATGAGTCCGATCTTGTGCCGTGGTTGAGCCAAGTTGTATTTTCCAGGCCCACCTTGGTTCAAAGTTATAGTCCATGTACTTTTAAGCTACCACAGATGAGATGTATTTGCTTTGGTGGCTGGCTTCTTAGGGGGAGGGATCAGTTTGTCTTGGCCCAGGCAGGGATTTAGGCTGCCCCTTCCTGAGGCAAGGTCTGCAGCCTGAGGCAAGGTGTGCAGCAGGAGGTGGAGTGCACACCTTCACAGACACAACTGTGAATTCCCAGCCCGCAGCTGGATGTGATCATGTTGGAGGAGGGATGAGTTTCTCTTGGCTTGTGCAGTTGTTGCCCAAGGTGCCGGGCACTGCCGGAAATGAGCTGGGAGTTCCTGCAGCCTGAGCATGCGCCTAGGCCTCCACTGCCACCAACTCCCTGCTGGGATCGCGTAGGAGTGGGGACTATTTTTTCCCTTTTGGCACCCGGGATTCAGGATTCGCGTGGCCAATGCTGTGGGCGAGATGCGCCTTGGAAATGAGGTGTGTGCTCCCATTCCCAAAACCGAAGTCGAAGTGAGCGCCCCTGGCGCCACCACCACCATAGCTGCTGACTCCCTGTGGAGATGGAGCAGGTCTGGAAGCTGTTCTTTCCCTTGCGCCACCTGGGTTCAGAATTTGGGCTACCCAGCAGTTATATATAGAGTGAGAGTTTCTCTCTCCATGGGTGGTTAAACGTTCTTTATCTCTTCCCCAGAGACAGTATTATGAGCGTGTTCAGTCTCTCTGTCTCTTCCCTTTGTCTCTCAGGCTCCGTGGGCTTGCCCTGTGTTGGGCTGGGGCTCCCACCTCCCCTGCCCCTCTCAGGCTGGCCCGTTTTCCAATCTCCCCAGTTCGCACTCACTCACTCAGGTATCTTTGAGGTTCTTGTCTTTCTGGAGTCTGTATTTTCTCCTTCTGCTCTTGCAGATGAGAGTAATGTCCTTCTCAGTTCGATAGATGGGGCAGACAAGGTTTACAGAGCTCCCTTCCTCTCCGCCATCTTGGCTCCTCCCAAGGGTCTGTTTCTTGGATTCTCCTTCCCTCCTTTCCTCTCTTTCTCTCTCTTTTCCTTATTCATTTGTTATTTTCCTTAAATTCCATGTATGAGTGAAATCATGGGGTGTTTGTCTTTCTATGTCTGACTTATTTTGCTTAGCACAATATTCTCTGGCTCCATCCATGTTGTAAATTATAAGATTTCATTATTTTTCATAACTAAATAATATTCCCTTATATATCCATTATATATTATATAATATTCCATCATATATATATTCCATTGTATATATTCCTTCATATACATATACATTTATATCAACTCTTTTTTATACATCTTCTTTATCCATTTATCTGTTGATGGACATTTGGTCTGCTTTCATAATTTGACTATTGTAAATAATACTACAAAAAACATAGAGGTGCATATATCCTTTCAAATTAGTGTTTTGTATTTCTTGGGTAAATACTCACCAGTATGATTACTGGATAGATCAAAGGCTAGTTCTATTTTAACTTTTTGAGGAATCTTTATGCTGTTTTCCAGAATGGCTGCCCCAGTTTTCGTTCCCAACAACAGCATAAGACGGTGCTTTTTCTCTATAATCTTGCAGATATTTTCTGTGTCTCATTGGTTTTGTTTGTTTGTTTGTTTTGTTTTGTTTTAGCTATTCTGTCAGGTGTGAGATGATATCTTAATTGTAGTTTTGATTTGCATTTCTGTGATGATGAGTAATGTTGAGCATCTTTGCATGTGTCTATTGGCCATCTGTATGTCTTCTTTAAAGAAATGTCTGTTCATGTCTTCTACCCATATTTTAACTGGATTATTTGAAGGTTTTTTTGCATTGAGTTGTGTAAGTTCCTTATAGATGTTGGATACTGACCCTTTCTTAAATGTGTCTTTTGAAAATATTTGCTCCCAGCAAGTAAGTTGTCTTTTACTTTTGTTGATTGTTTCCTTTGCTGTGCAGAAGTTTCTTATTTTCATGAAGACCCAACAGTTTATTTTTATTTTTATTCTCCTTGCCTTAGGAGACATATCTAGAAAAATGTTGCTACAGCTGATATCAGAGAAATTACTGCCTGTTCTCTCTTCTAGGATTTTTATGATTTCAAATCTCACATTTATGTCCTTAATCCACTTTATTTTTGTGCATGGTGTAAAAAAGTGGTCCAGTTTTCCGAATACCATTTGTTGAAGACTATCTTTCCCATTGCATATTCTTGCTGGCACCAATGATTTCTTAGACTCATATTCATCCAAATAAGAATGTAAAATGGAAAAAGAAAAGAAAAAGTAAGGCTTATAATCCCTAGCATATTAGACCTAGAAAAAAAAAAAACAGTTTCCTAATCTTTCTAGGTATTGTTGCTCTTTTGTATGTTTTATTCTTTTTGAAAAAAAATTTTTAACTTTTTAAATTTATTTTTGAGAGACAAAGAGAGACAGAGCATGAGTGGGGGAGGAACAGAGAGAGAAGGAGACACAGAATCCAGCACAGGCTCCCAGCTCTGAGTTGTCAGCACAGAGCCCTACACAGGGCTCGAACCCACAAACTGTGAGATCATGACCTGAGCCAAAGTCTGATGCTTAATTGACTGAGCCATGCAGGCACCCCTATATGTTTTATTCTTAATCCATTTTATTTGAAGTTCTATGGAAGATTTTCTTTGGCCCCTGAAAAAGGGTATATATGCCAGTTTAGATATTTATACATTTTGGATAAGAATATTCTCTGAGGTATGTATATTTTTGATCATACATCCAATTCAAATATGGTCATTGAGTTAGTCTTGGTTACTTAATTATGTAATCTGCTCATAGTATTTGTCATTTGCTAAGTGTGTGATTTTCTCATACATCATCATTGCCTACTCCATTCCAGGGAACTTGTTAGGAACTGGGGACTCAGGAGTGACGAAAACAAAGATGCTGCGCAGTATAATCTTACCCTCTATCTCCCCCACTACTTTTCTCACTCTCTCTCTCCCTTATTTCTAGGTTTACTGAATATCATAATCTAGATACCTAAGCCACAATCCAGAAACTGCCTTCACTAAAGCTCTTTCATCCTTTTTATTCACTGAAACTTTCTTGTTCTATACCCTCTTGGATGTCTGCCTATAACATTACAGTAGCAAGAAAATAAGTCAAATAATAAGTGAGCAATGAATCTACGTATTATTTAATATTTTGGGCACCAACTAAATGTTTACATTCAATATTAAAGTTGATATTCACAGTAACCCTATGAAAAATAAAGGATATCATCACCTTCATTGGAGAGGTAAGAAGACTAAGGCTCAGATAGGTTACATGTGCTGCCCAAGGCCTTTAAAGGAGTAAATGGAAGAGAATGGACATTAATCCATGGCATTTTGACTTCAAAGCCTGTGTCTCTTCACTCTCCATGCTGCTTTGCATCCACCGTGATATTCCTGATTGTGCTTCTCACTCATTAAGGTTCCCAGTAAAAGTTCCTCCAGGCACACCATTAGCTCATCCCCCTGAGATGATATTTTACATCTAAGGTGAGGCACCACAGTTAGAAGCAGCCATTAAAAAAAAAAAAAAAAACACTTCAAGGTGAAGGTGAGGCACTTAATCTTACAACACCTAACCGCTAAATTGTAGTCTGGCCCACTTGGGGAAAATCCTTTAACAAACGCCCCTCTTGTAAATTTCACTCTGGTTTAACAGTGGGTAAGATACTGTGATACTTTTGTGGGGGGTTTTGTTTTGTTTTGTTTTGATCTTTTTTGCTTCCTTGTCCGAAATCCCTCTGGGGCAACAACAGTATTATTTTATGTTACCTTCTTTATTCCAGGCAGTGCCAGAGCAGCTTATCTACCTTGCATTTAGTTTTGAGAAAGCAGTTACTGGACTGTATCTGGGGTATAATTCCAAGTGTTCAAATGATATCACCCAATTATGCAATAAATGTAAAAGCACTTTGGAAACAACAGATGGCCACATAAATGAAGGGTGTTATTATATTGGTGGGTAAACATAGACTTTTACATAGTATTTGATGAGCATTTTTTTTAAAGAAAGCAAAAACTACCTAATGTCACTCGATGATTCCATTAAATAGTGAGTAGCATAATTATCCTTCCTTTTAAATTTTCACATTGAAAAAAGGCAACCATTTGGCTTAAAATCCCTGACTCTGTGGGTATGTACAATGAAATTTCTTAATGTACTGCATGTTCAATACACTGAAACCTGTGGCTTTCTAGGAATTAGGATTGCCCTTCCAGTAACTTCCACTGAGTGAAGATGAGACTCAAGATCAAAGAGTCGACACACTATTTTCTTCCAACTTGTTTGCATACATAGGTGAAATTAGCAGTTGGATAGTTATAAAAAGTGGATAGCTTATTTTGTGTCTTGTGAATTTTTAGATGGCAATTGCAAAAAATGAGTGATGTAACAATCATTAAAAAACCTAAAGGAGGTAGTTTTGTGTTCTACAAGTGTAGGTTTCATAGCTGCTTCCTTTGAAGGTAAAACCTCATCTCTTTGCAACTGGAATAGGTTCTGAAGAAACAAAGCTTCAAGAGGTTCAGATGGGCTATAAAAAATGTTGTAATCTCCTACAGGAGAGATGTGATTTATAAGGTAACGTATTTTTTATGACACATCGATGTTTGCAACAGACCAGACCAGTAAGTAAGAAGTTCAGATTTAAAAGGAAAGTGCAGCAACATAACTTTCCTTTACAGGTGTCATTTAGCTTAAAACAACCTTTGCTAACCCACTGACTGAATCATTTTGAATGTGTGCAAGTAGGGTTTATGTACCAAATGTGTTCTTTTTCCATACACGTGTGGGAGCTAGGACCTCCCTGATAAAATGGTTTTTAATGAAACAGGCATAAAATGATCTGTGCATGTCTGTGCTTGACAGTGGTCTTAAACCGGTGTTGGATTTCTTAGCAAATCTATGTCCCTGCCATCAGATACTCACTTTAAAAAGAGGCATCAGAGTAAGATGGTTAAGGGGCTAGACAACCTGGGTTCAAAAGCCACTCTGCCACATGCTAGACTGATATAACCCTGGGTGAGTCACTTGCTTAACATTTCTGCACCTCAGTTAACACGTTTGTGAAATGGAGATAATAAAGCCACCTCAGAGGACTCTTTTGTGAATTAAATAATATTATGTGCTTTGTATGTTTAATTCAGTGTTCAGTGCATGGTAATTAATCAGTTAAGGCTTCATATTATTTTTCAGGCACTTATAAAGCATTTATTGAATAGCTACTATGCACCAGACAAAGTATACAACTAAAGTCTGTATGTGTATATCTTCAGGTAATGAAGGCTACCCTATGACACCTCTGCATTATCTGAAAATGTGTAATTAGAGTTTTAAAGCAGTTTTTAACCATTAGCACATTAGCAAACAACAAACACTGTATCACAGTGCAGTTTGCTTACTTGGCCAAATGCAGATAATGCAGCTGCTCCCACAGCAGTCAGACGGGGGTGGCTGATTGCAGAGCCCACTGAACCCTGAGACTATCTTTAGTTAGAATGTGACATCATTTCAAAGTTTGAATTATTCGAATCACTTCTAAACAAGCCTTCAATAAGTTTGTTTAGTTATTTGAGGAAGTCCGGGCAATCCAGTAAATGTCCCCCATTTTTCCTGCTTGCATCTAACCAATTAGAACTTAAAAAGAAAAAGGATATAAAATAACTAATTTCAAAATCCATAATGTCTACATCATGGCTTGGCTACCTGGATCAAAATACATGTCCTGGAACATAATAACCACATGCTATAAAATATAATTGATATAACGCTATAGGTCAATAGGGTGAGTCCTCATTCTGTCCACGGATATTAGCATTACGAAAGGGTTCCCTATGGCAATTACACAGGAAATACCATTCATTATGCATATCTTTCCTTGTGCAGTTATAGCTGTGTCTATGTGACACTGAACATCTGTGTGAATATCGAAAAAGTTCAGTCAGCTCTCCAGATGTCCCTAAATAGCATCGTGTTTGGCTTATGAACAAAACAGCTGGACTTCTCATTTTTCATTTCATTTTCTTCCAGATGTTAGTCTTCTATAGGCACAACCAATTTTTTTAAGTTTATTTATTTATTTTAAGAGAAAGAGAGACAGAGAAAGAGAGAATTCCAAGCAGATGCCACACTGTCAGAGCAGAGCCTGATGTGGAGCTCAGTTCCATAAACCATGAGATCATGACTTGAGCCAAAATCAAGAGTCAGACACTTAACCAAATGAGCCACCCAGGTGCTAAGACATAACCTGTTTTGGAGTTCTTTTGTATGTCTTACCTTTGAGATTCTAACTAAGAAACTGAAAAATGAAAAGGCTTAATATATAAATACATTTCTCGTCTGTTGACAGAAGCTGTTAATCAAAGATATGCTAGACCACACAAAGGGATGAGTGGTCAAGACAGCAGCAATGAACAATTTAACAGAAGAGATGGCATGGGAGTTATATGATTCAAGAAATAAAAAAATTTGTGATACTTGTGTGTACAGAAAATATATGATTTGAGGGACTCCTGGGTGGCTCAGTCAGTTGAACAACTGACTCTTGATTTCAGTTCAGGCCATGATTTCATGGTCATGGGATCAAGCCCAGAGCCCTGCCTTAAGCTTCATGCTGGGCATGGAGCCTGGTTAAGATTCTCTCTCTCCATCTCCCTTTGCCCCTTTTCCACTCTTGTTCTCTCTTTCTCAAAACAACAAAAACAAACAAACTAAAAGATAAAGAAAAAGAAAAGAAAGAAAATATGTGATCTAAAATTCATAAGTTTTGGATTTTTAAATATTGAGGCAATGTGGTATAGTGGAAAGACATCTGGAAATCTTGGGCATCAGTTCATAATCTATCTTTGACTTTCAACTTTGTGGCCCTCAGTTTCTTTCAGGTAACTAATCAGCCCAGTTTGTCTGGGACTCCCCCAGCTTTAGTACTAAAGCCCCATGCCAGGGAAACCCCTCTGGATGGTTGGTCAATGGTCAGCTCACCAATAACATGAAGATTAATAATTACTCACAGAGCTGTAGTACGGGCTGGTGAATAAGTAAAACATCTAGTACAGCCAAAAAGTACAGAGCCCCAAATATGAACTATTATTATCATTATAAATCTCATCTACATTTCCTATTCTGTTTCCTTTTAAAGCATAGGCTCTCCTGTTTCCATTTTAGTCAACACCACCAACACTTCACTTGCACTAGGACAGTCATTCTAATCCCATCTCACTCTCAAAAGCCCTTAAATTTCTACAGTGAGTTTTCCCTCATTGAT
Organism: Suricata suricatta; assembly: GCF_006229205.1. NCBI lineage: Eukaryota > Metazoa > Chordata > Mammalia > Carnivora > Herpestidae > Suricata > Suricata suricatta. The sequence continues at coordinate 58,070,679 of NC_043712.1, forward strand.
TCAATGGTCATCAATTTTCTGTTACCCTCACAGGAATGCAAGAGATAACTTTTTGCTTCCTCTGGGCAGACCTGGTGTGCTGCTATAGTTCAGGTATACATTGTAGAAACTCCTGTGCCCACAGCAAGCCTGATGTGCAGTAGGTACTCAATAGGTACTTGCTGAATGAAAGAATAATGCATGACAAATATAGGTTGAGCCATGGCAAACCAACCATAGCCTTTCTTTTCTCTACAAACTCATCTTTTCAGTCATGGATCTCATCTACTATCGAAACACTGTTACTATCTTTCAGAAATCAGAGAATTGTATTTCGTTTCCAGACTCTTCCACATATCTGATGATTTTTAACAACTGACCAGTGTAGTCTGCTTCCACTCTCTGGCTCCCAGATTGTTCTCTGGTCCTCAAGTATTCAGTTACTCTCTTGCTGTGTTGAAACGACCATCTACTGTCTCTAGCTTCATCACTGGCTCCATCTCCTAAGTCAAAGAACCTTCTCCTGAATCCTTCAGATTCCTCTTTTCACTCCACTTTATTCTTTCCATATTCTAGCCATCAAGCCACGTTTTTCTTTCTCTGTCTTCTAACTCAGGACCCACCTTTTCCAGGAAGCTTTTTTTTTTTTTGATAGGTTTAACCCAATATCTAGCCATTCCATGACCATATCAGAACAGCCATTCTCCTGGAACTCTGGTTGCCAGAATCAGACAGAGCTGAATTTTTAATATCTCTGCCATTTATTGGTGCATGGCATTACCTCTTAGGCCTCAATTGTTTCTTTGATAAAATGAGGATAAGAATTGTACCTGTGATAAAATGAGAATAATAATAATGAAAATTAACTGAGGTAAGATATACAAAGCTTGGGATAGAGCAGACAATTCACTCTTATTTACCCTAACATTCCTATCCTCTCTCAGATTGCTTACTTCCCTTTCTTAAAATTCTGTGGTGATTAATTGTGAGAATTTTTGAATATGTATCCCCAAGTACTTTGTGCTATTCTTGGTAGGCTCCTAATATCCATCATGGGACTGATTCTAGAAGCTATCGAACCTGACTCTGGGAGGAAAGATATGTATTTGGGATGGATAGAGGACCAGAACATTTAGTTCCCCAAGTGACTTTAAAAGTGAAAACACAAGGCTTGAATAAAAAGAAAAGTCCTCTTTGGGGACTTTTCAGAACCACAGGAGAGAAAGAGGAAAGCTTATACTTCTGACCTCTCACCTTAGCATTTTTCTTCCTTCTGCTTTCAAGCAGTGAATAATCAACATGTCAGAGTTCATTTGGATCTAAATCCAATTAAGTTTGACCTTAGAGATAGTTACTCATAGCTCTCAGCAGGTGTGTGCTTGGAAGAAATCGTCATCTATGCCCTTTGTTCCATCTTTAAATTACCCAAGTTTACAGACCTGAACAATCAACTTAGCAACACCGCCCATTGAATATCCAAGGAGAGCAGCTGCTAGTTTCAGTGTCTAAGCATCTGTGCTGGAGAGGATTTTAAGAAGTCATCTCCAACTATTCTACATGAAACAAATCTGAGAGATGTAATTTTTCTATAACTTTCATCTCATCCTCATGCTAGTTGTGGGACCGCTACTTAATGACCCTGCTCCCTTGGTCTCATCATCTGGGAATGATCTGTTCGATTGCTGCCAGAACTGGCATTAATGGATGTGATCAAGGTGGCACAATACCTGCCACACAGTAGGTGCTCAGTTAGTGACATTCCTAATGAAAATACTTAGTAGTATTAAGGCACTACTAAGAATTCCAGATATGTGGTCATCATTCACGGTGGGAGGACACCATGCATCTGTGAAAGCATATATAAGTATGTATATATAAATTCTCGCATTTATCTTCCACCAATAGTGTCCATGATTTCAGATGGGATTCTGATCTCATGTTCTAAAATACCTTAATCACAGTTCCTCAAAGTTTTTGCAGCACAGCTTTTGTAAGAAAGAGGCTGTCAAGGTATAAATTATTATGATTTCCCTTAAATAGAGAAAGCAGATACAAATATAAATCAGAGCACAGATTCAGACCAGGTCTAAATAATTCTAAATTACTTTCTACTTTTGAGGGGAACAGAAGATCTGGTTTTGGTCTTAACTTTGCCCCCTCAGTAATTGTGCTCTTGAACAAATTATCTCAGCACTCTGGTTTGTAATTTTTATAATCCACAACACAAGGGGGTTGGGTTAGACCATTTTTAAGATCCTTCCCAGAACTATAAGTTTAAGATGAGATACTCTAAAAATAAATCTCATCAAGGCAAAATAAAATAAAGAGATCAGCTTTCTGTTTTTAGTCAGTGAGTCAACAATATTTCTTCCCAATATCATAAAGAAAAGAAGGAAAACAGAAGGATCTGTTGCTCCTTGTCTTAGTATACTCTTTTCGGGACCACTTTTATTTGCCATCTGGTCTGACTTTTGAGATATCATCAGGATACTGAGGCTTTTCTCTTTTCCCTTATTTTTTTTACCAGCCTTTTACATGATAGTAAGCTCAATCGCATCCAGTGGGACAGAACTTTGTTTATGGTGAGAAAGCTGAGTGGTACCTCCCTCCTCTTTCCCTTGTTCTTTTGAGTCAAAAGACAGGAAGGACCCCATTAAAGGTCCAGGAGGATGTCTGGGAAGGGAACTGAGGCTTTCTTTCCATGAGAGGATGACCAGATAACCACAGAGAGGACAAAAGCTGAGTGTCTTTAGTTCTCTGAGAATTTATTTCTTTTCTCTACCATTTCTTCCTTTCTTTGGTTAATTCTATTAATCTCTAAGAACTTGGTCCTGGATTTTTTTTTTAACTCTGTCCCCAATGGCTCCACCCCTTATTCCTTTCACTATGCTATGGCCTCACATTTTTAGTAAAGCACATACATTGACTTGTGCTTACTTAGTTGTCCAGGTGTCTTCTTTATTTCATTCTATCAGGACACAGTGGTGCATACCATGACTCCATCCTCATCCTCTACTGAACAAATTATATTATCTACATCATTATTATCCTCTGCAGAGACATTGTAGAAGGAAGGCATTCTCATGTTCAAGACAAAAACTGTGCCTGCCTTTTATAAAGCCTGATATATCTGGCCTAGCCAAATAGACATAAAACGTCAGTGCTTTACTTACAACAGTATTAAGAGAACTTTGTTTTAAGACCACATTACCCGATGGAATTTCAATACGAATGTATAAAGATTTGATTAATATACAATTGTTTAAAAACAGTTTCCCTCACTAGACTCTTAGCTCCATAAGAACAAAGGATATATTTATTTTCACTGCACCCAAATATCTGACATATAGTAAATGCTTAATAAATATGACTGAAGGAATGAGTAAATGAGAGTAGGGATGAACAATTACAACCAGATTTTTAAATGAAGGAGCACAGTGTGTTGCCAATCCTTGCTGCATATCAGAAACAACTTTAGAAATATTATTTTAAGCTAAATAAATGAAGTGTATTAAAATATTTTACTTATCTTTTGAGGAGAGGTTGCATAAATTTGTTGTATACACATGGATAACCACTTCTTGTTGATGCTTTAAGATGAGTGGATGAAGAGAAAAAAGTACAGGTACTTGGACTATTTGCTTGTTTCTGTCTTTGCAGTAATAACATTACTCCCAATATGTGCCCTTAGATTAAACGGTAACAGTTATCTTTGAGCACTTAGAATTTTGCTTAATAAAAATAATAATATTAAAAGCAGTTAGCAGGAGATGATTGTGTGCTGTGCCTTTCATCATCTTTACACAAGGGAAAAGGCAGAAGCAGGTAGCTGGCTATTTCCACGGAAAACACTTGATGCAGAGGAGCCAGGCTTTGAATTGAAGGCTCCCTCAGAAAAAGCAACTGGAGGATCTGAAATCCCTCCTTATCTTTCAAACAGTTGTCATTAATGTGCTGTTTGTTCATTCAGCCATTATCAATGTGGCTACCCTCCCAGGTTATACCACAAACAACCAGACAGATTACTGGCAGAAGATACTGTGTAGCTCAGGCTTAAGATGGAGAAAAATGAGTGTCTTAGTTTCTCTACAGTTTGACCTCTTTTCACCCGGGAATCCCCCCCGCCTTTATTTTTAAGGCTACATTCCAGGCCCCACAGTAAACACAGGGTGTATTTTCTCTGTAAACAGTGTTACAAGTGGAGGGTTGAAATGTTTGCTTTGAAAATTCTTATTTAAGCAGAGAGACCAAAAAGGTTCACTCTCTGTCAATAGGTTTCTCATCATGTGATTTGGAAGGATCACTCCTCTCTCATTACACTTTTTATAATGCCTAGAAGCACATAAAGGGTGTTTGGAGCAGTCTCAGAAAATGAATGAACAGAGCTGTGGCTTCTGGATTTGGTCCTGCCTCTCTCCATCTCTGTCTCTTTAAGTAAAGTTGAAGCAAAGTCTAGTAAACTTTAATACTGGGAGGTTGTCATGACAAATTAGAAGAATTTAGCATCAATTCCAAGATGCATGATTCTATTCTAAATTACTGAAGTTAAATAATATTCTCCCCCCTAAAAACGTTTAGAATATTTTAACAAGTCTGTAACTCAAAATTTGGATAGGAAGGTGGACATTAATTATAAAAGGGCATCGAAACTAAAATAATAAGCAGGACTGATTGTTACTGACCAGTGAGCTCCATGATCAGTGACCCAATTGTGTCTGTTTTCACTCATCAGTGTACTCTTAGTGTTTTGCAGAGTGCCAGGCACATAGTGGGCTCTCAGTAGGTAGTTGAGTAAATGAATGAAAAGGAGGTATGAATGAGCAAATGAATGAATCTGGAGCCAAGCCTACTAGACCCAGTCACATTGCTTGTTCACTATTTATGCACCAGCCACACACAGCACTTTTATTTATTGTAAAAATAAAACGGGAAATCCTGGACAGTTTTGAAGGGCATTCTCCCTCTCTACCACTCACCCATCTTAAGGATTACAGATCTTATTTATCTGAATCCATAAGAGTCCAGGAAATGATAGCAAATTCCTGCAGACACTTGGGGATACAGGCCTCTTTCTGGAATACAGAAAGGTGCATTGTTTTAAGGAAGTTCTGAACGCAGGTAACTTAGGCCTCCTATTCTAATCTTTTCCAGGGTAAAGGATATTACTCTGCCAGAAAAACAGAAAACATGTTTATGTTAGTTACCAGAGGAGCCTGGTAAACACAGAAGTACAGCCAACAGTGGCCTGGAGAAGGGGTAGGATTGGTAACCATCTAGAGTCACCAAGCGCATAGCTGTGGCCATTCTTTCCAGTATTGTGAAGCCTACAGGGATTATAAGGTGCAGAGAACTGTATTAGTAGTAAATCAGATAATTTATCTTATTTTCTTAAACTCTTACAACCCTTCTTTATTTAGTTTTCTTCTTGCATCTTTGGATACAGTGGTCATTTTATTTCCTTCCAAGTATTGTCTGTGCCTGAAATGAAGAACTGCACAGAAAGAAATAGAGTGGAAAAATTCCACTGCTTTCCTGTTTCATAAACTTATCCAGCTATTAGGAACCCTGACACACAATGTTTCATAAACCTTCTTCAGACAATTTTCTGAAAACCAGTAATATCTGACAATGTAAGCTAAACTAGTCTCTTCAAGTATGATTAGTATATACCACTTCCAGTGACCACAAAGCACTAATTTCCAGAATTTCTGGTCAATCTTCAAAGTCAATCATATAGACTGTCAATTTCCTTTAAGATGAAGAGTATTGGGGCAGCTGGGTGGCTCATGTTGCAATCTCATAGTCCCTGAGTTGGACGTTGGACTCCCATGTCAGGTGCTGTGTCTGCTTGGGATTCTCTCCCTCTCTCTCTGCCCCTCCCCTCCTCTCTTTCTCTCTCTCTCTCTCTCTCTCTCTCTCTCTCTCTCTCTCTCTCTCAAAAATAAATAAATAAACAATAAAAGTGGGGAAAAAAAGATGAACAGTATCTATAGCCAGTGAGGGATTTGACCCTCTTTCTAGGCCACTTTGAGGTAGATCATGGACAATATGTTCATGGAGTTATCTCCGTAGATACCTTTATTTTCATCCAGCATCCTTCACAAGCTTCATGTGTAAGAAAGTAAAAATTGGATTATCTGAGAGGAGTTGGAAACACTTATTTGCAGTGTTTAAATGTTAAAGGGGCAAAGGACAAAAGAATAACCCCTGGAAACTTTGTCTTTTGGCCTGTCTCCTCTGTGAGTATAAAATGTCACTGAGGGTTATCATTCTAAGCAAATGTTACTAAAAAAAAAATGTCAAGTTTAATGGAGATCTGAAAGTTCCATTGCATTTTTGTTCCTGATAAACTTCTATCATTTAATAAGTAGATGCAAATGCCAATTTTTATAATTTGACCTATTGTTAGAAAAAAGCCATAAAAATACAAAAATAATAAAAGATAGCTTGCTCATTAAAATGTTAATCTACCTAGATATTAATTTAAAAAACTAATATATTTTTGCTCTGAAATTCTTTATTTTTTCAGAAATAAACTGCCACTGTAAAAGTCCTCATGTGTCAGCGTCTCATAAAATTCTCATAACAACTAAAAATGCAATGTTTACCTCCTCAGGTAGACTATGCGATGTTCTAATGAACCATTAATTTGACATAGAAGTTACCCTGGATTCCTGTTTGACTTCTTGGAACAAGGCCCAGATTACTTTTCTTCTTCTAATTTGACTAATACAATTTTTTTTAAATGGGAAACAGAGTGGTAAAAGAAAAAGACAAGAAAGACACATTTAAAAGGACAGATTTAGAACATAATTGACTCTGGTCATTTATGGGCAGTGATCTTGAACTTTCAAACTTTTAAAGATGTATGTAAACATACCTGCATCTTTCATTCAAGTATTTAAAACTAGTCCTTATTTGCAAAGGGTACCAGGTTACTCATGGAAGTTGTACTGCAGTCCTTAAAGAACAACAAATGTGCTGAGTTATTTTTGCAAGTAAATTTCCCAGATTTAAATGATCACAGTGTATTAACTTAGAGTTATAAACCAATGAATTCTTCCTGACTAGGTTTCTGCCAGAAGCAAATAATGAAACCTTTAGCCAGGAAATGACAAACCTCCAAATTCTTCTGAGGATATTGCAGTAAAATGCTTATCCTGTAATATTAGAGTGCATGAACATTACAAAGGAGGTTTAGAGGCATAAGGAGTTTTCAGGACTCATAACATTTTTCCCACAGAAAAGCAGGTTTCTGGGCTATCTCCAGAGGTTAAAGGGAAAGATAAACTGATGTTTAAAGTATGAGCTTTTCATCGACTCATTTGGTTTGATGACTATTCCCCAGTATATACCTCAAGTGTATTGTTAATAAAACTAATCTCAGTGAGTTTTTTCAGCTATGTCTTGTGAATTGTTTAGAGTGCAACTCATGCACACACACACACACACACACACACACACACTCACTCACTCACATAGGCTCTCTTGGGTTAGGTAAAGAACATCAGAGCATAATGGTAGAAGCCACAAGATCAGGCCAGTTCTGAGTTTAGTTCTCTTATGTGTATAATCACATATTGAAGAACTGAAAAAAGAGATGGACCAGTTAAGATACTTTGAGCTCCAAGTAACAAGAAATCTGAGAAAAATGTTACTGAAACAATGAGGACACTTACTATCTCAAAAGATATCCAGGGATAGGGCTTCAGGATTGGCTAATTCACTGGATCAACATCATAAAGAATCTGTACTCTTTCTACATGTCTCACACCACCTGTAAAAATGTGTATCTTTTCCCTCCTTTCACAAGGGTGGTGAGGTTCAGAGAACTTAAGGCACGTGTATTATGTCACTCTGTTTATGGCTGAGCCAGGAGGTCAGCCCACTGTGAGTCTCAAGCTTGTTCTTCTAATTACAGTAAAAACATGAAATACATTACAGAGGTTAAATAGCATTAAGGTGATGAGATAATGCTTGTTATTAAACACAGTAATATATATGAGCATCCATACAAGTAAATTTGTTTATTTTGCAACTATCACCTCCCTGTCTTTGTTATACACTTGAGAAAATATACTTTAAGATCCTCATATTATGCTTGAAATATACATCCCCAAACCCTTAAGTGTTCCCCCTCCCTTTTTTTTTTCATTTCACAAATTAATGTCTACCTTCCGTGTGTCCGTGTATGGTTGAATAGGTCGGGGACTGAACAACTGTCATCATGGCCTTAAAGCTTCCACTTCCTCTCCATACCACCCTTGCTCCATCTGAAGGAATCTCCTCACCATTCATTAGAAGAATGTCCTCCCTTTTTCTGTTTTGAAAGTTTCATTAGAATTGCCAACCTAGGTCAGAACAAATATCCAGACATTGGATCCTAACATTTCCTATGAGATAGTCTCTGCATGGAAGTTTCAAGTGCATGATTTTATACAGTCTGTGCAATAGCTTTGTGAAGTAAATATTATTATCTCTATTTTTAAAGATAAAGAAATGAGGACTCTTGGGATTTTTACAACTCACCATGTGACACACAGCTATTAACAGAGTTAGGGATTATGTTCTCTCATCTCCAGTGCAATTTCCACTATAATAAATTAGGAGAAAGATAAAATTCATTAAGTGAGCAAGGCAACTGAGTAGTTGGCCAATCTGGAGTGCAGAGGGGACAGGGGTCAAGATACAGAGAATGAGATGCTCAGAAGAGACCTTGAGTGGAGAAAAGAGGCAAGAGTAAGAATGCCAACTACAGACATTTCCTACTCATTGTCTTTTCCAGACTTAGACTCTGCAGCTAGGCCACTTTCCTATTAATTCTAGTTTCATTTGGTGATACTCAAATTGGGAAGTTGCAAAAATAAATATGTTCAACTGTCATCACATATTATGCATCTACAAGGAACAAAGAACTTCCTGTTTTATATTGGCTTGAAAAGAAAAAAATAATATCTGGAATTTGCCATTGAAAGTTTTATATTTGGAAGGATGACCAACCACATGTAAGTCACAGGCAAGGCACTGAACCACCCACTCAGGGATTTTATCAGCCATTCAACTAGGAGGTCAGATGGGAATTTTATGAATGGGCTAGGATTATTATTCATTTACACATGAGGACAATGAAGATATGTCCAAAGGAAACAAATATTGTACTGTGTTATTAAAATATTGCCCTAAGCTATAAGTGATGTTTTAAGGGGCTTAAAATCTAGAGAAGATGTAGTTTTATCCCTCAAAGCTGGAAGGACCTGAAGGCCAGTATGATGAAGAAACGAGTCATCTAGAATCTAGGAGATGGTATACAAATGTGTTTTACTATTTACATGATGTAGCCTGTCAGTTCTTAGGGAGTCCACCCACCACTGATGGCCTACAGGAGAATATTTCCCTTCTTACCTTCCTCTTGTCCTCATTTCTTGACCCTCATATTTATAGGCAGGTTTGTAGACCCTTATGCCAGAGTCCAGCAATACCTGGTCTCCTGATCCTTCCATTATTGAGGACAAACCTTTATGTAATGAAGAAACCCTTTTTCATTACTATTTATTGAAATTCATAGTATAATTTTCTGGCCTTCTTAAGCTGAGATAGATGAGGCTGCCTGGGTGGCCCAGTCGGTTAAATGTCTGACTTCGGTTAAGTCAGGTCTCATAGTTCATGGGTTCCAGTCCTGCATCAAGCTCTCTACTGTCAGCACAGAACCTGCTTCAGATCCGCTGTCTCCCTGTCTCAGCCCCTCCCCTGGTCATTCTCTGTCTGTCTCTCTCTTTTTCTCAAAATAAATAAACTTTAAAAAAGATGGGATAGATGAGAATAAAAAGGAAAGAAAGAAACAGAAGGACTTTAGACAATATAATATAATAGACAATATAATATCATTCTTTCATTCATCATTCATTCATTCAAGAGTCAACACATATTCATAATTGCTGTTATATAGCCAGGCACCCTCCTAGGAACTAGGGATATCCAATTAATCAAACCTGTTCAATCTGCTTTCTGGGAACTTAGATTCTGGTGGGGGGAAAAGGAAATAATAAATAATAAAAGCAACCACATAGCATGACAGCTGGCGATAATTGCTCAAAAGAAAAATAAAGCAGGGCAATGAGACAGAGATGATGGCATGTGGATATTTTATGCCAGAGATCAGGGAGTATGGTCATGTATACAAAGACGCATTCATTCAATATTTATCGACTGCCTTTGAAGAGTTGGGTACTGTGCAAGATACAAGATGAATAAGACAGGGTCCCTGCCCTCCAGGAGCCAACAGCTCAGTAGAGTCTTGCCACCTGCTCCATTAGGCAGACAGATTAGAAGTCTCAGGGCATATTGTGGCAGGAACATTGTACACAGTGACCAATCTGAACAGATTGTAAGTATTCCAAAACTCACAGTGGTTTCCATAAAATAATTCTCACTTCAAGTAAACATTTTCAGTTGGTGAGTAACTCTATTTTCCACCGACAGCACTCATATTTGAGGGCTTCCTTAATGCATTGATGACTTGTTTTTCTGATTGTTTGCCAAGGATTGTTTGGGTCCTTATTGAAATGTACTTGCTTAACTCCTCCAAAGCGACTTGGCTGCTTTCTTGTTGCTGTACTGGCAAATGCTGCCTCCTGTACTGAAAATTTTGTTATTTCTGAAAAATGTGGACTGTCCCTGGATGGTTTTCATGAAAATCAAAGTTAAAAAAGAAAGTAATACAGATTTAAAAAGAAATAAGGGATGAAAAACAGAACTTTGTTTCCACAAGATCTACATAAATGTAGGTCACATCCTGGATGATCCTAGTTTTATCATGCTTTGTGCAGATACCTGGCCCAAAAGTTCCTGACTCATCAAAAAGACAGAAAAGTATAATTATGGTCAAAATACTAGCTTGTATAAACAAACAGCTTTTCTTTTTTGTGTGTGTGTTATTAACACAGCCTCCTTATCCGGAGCTTCTCAAAGGTTGTAATGATAACGTTGTTAAAAAGAAATCTCAGTCATGTGAGAGAACAACACTGAGCTGAAAAGTCTTGGTTTTCCTGAAGACAGAGCGCTTTTCTGATGGGGGTGGGAGATCATATCACGCACAGTTGTCCCAGAGTACAGGAGAAAGAGTGGCTGACCTCTCTGCTAGCACAGAGGATCCACTTACTCTGCAGGCTCCGTGTTGGAACCTTCTTCCTCGTCCCAGACTCTCCGTCACCTTCCTCAACCGTCGCCACAGTTAGAAGACCCAGGAGAGGAAAGTGCTTTGGCGAGGCTGAGACGTAAGCACAGGGGATACTTCTTGTCATAGACTCTTCATTTTTGTTGGGGCTGTGAGCCGACTTTATAGTGGTTTGTTCCGTCAGAGAAACAGAAGCAAGAGCTTTTGGCCCTGGCTGCTGATTGACTGCGGCTGCTGATTTCCACAGGCTGCCATCCTGCAGAGGACGTGTTGCTTCTCAGGAGCACCTGAGGACCAGGGTGCCGCCTGAATCACTACCCCAAATCCTTATTTCCTTACTACTCCAAACAGTGCATCTGGGAGACTGTCAATTCTGTGTTGGAGAAGTTTCACACCAAAATTTGAATTTTGTTGAGCTATTTCTTTTTTGGCTGCACCAAAGGAAAAAATGGTTTGTAGCAAATTTAATCTTTTCCTACACATGGGAGTTCTTCCCATTGGTAAAGTGTTCACTCTTATCATGGTCTCATTTATAGCAGCTTCCAATGCTGTGATCCTGTCAGCTTTAGGGGTAAATGATAGACAGGAATTTTGCTATCAAAGTTACTTTCAAAGGCCACGAAAAGTCAATCATTAGATAAAATCAAGAACTTAGCTCTAAATATAAACTCTTTCTCAGCCCTTGCAAATAATACTGCCAAAGTTTAACCCTGTCCTAAAATTCCCCATAGGAACTCTGCTCCTTGTTAAATATTCTGTTCTGTAAGGAAATCACTCAAGGTGAAATTTACTCCATTGAATCTTCAATAACTGATTCTGTGGCTTATTTGCATATCTCACTTTTTTTTTTGGTGATAAGGTGCCAACAGAAAACTTCCATTTTCAGCTCTTTGAACTTTGATTCACAGAATATACTGCAATTAAATAGCTTCTCAGGGTGGCCTTCCAAACCAGGGAGAGTGTCCAGTTATTGGTGGGTTTGGCTTAGGTTATGTTGTTTATTTGTTTGGGTTGTATATTTTGAATATATGCCCAGGGCTTTTAAAAAGAGTGATGGGAACATTTGTATAAATGGAATTAAAAGCAAGAGAACAGGCATTGCCAACACTTTAATTATCAACCTAGCAACATGTGTACTTGTTTGAGACTCTAAAGGGTATAAGACAAAATAGAAGGAAATGAGTGGGGACCTAGTGGTTTTGAATGGGATGGGTGCCTTTTCTTCTTAGCATGCAGAAAATAAAAAGCAGAAAGCTCTTCTACCCTTCCAGATACACAAAGATATGGCAAACTGCCTTATGGCCATTTCCCCCAATATCCTTTTCACTTTGAGGCACTATCAGAACAGAGGGTTAAGTTCTGAACCAGCTACAGTAGTCATTTATATGATATATCCCTGCTCCTTCCTGTCCATAGTCCAAAAGGACCAGCACATTCTGGGCTGCTTAATTCCAGAAAGAAAGTGAGAGATTGTGGTGTGTGTGTGTGTGTGTGTGTGTGTGTGTGTGTTCACACTGGTGCCTTATAACCCTTATGGCTTTCTATTGCCCAAGAGAAAAAAGCCAAACTCTTTGAAATCTTTCTTCTTTTGACAAACAAATTTCCCAGAAACCGTAATAGCTGGAGGGTTGTTAAACAAGGGAGTATCACTAAGGTTGGGGTGGTGAACCAAAGGAATTTGGAAAGTTTGAGAATTGAGGAGATTGGGATGGTTGACACACACTTTCATTTCCTTTAATTTTTGAGGATTTTTCCCCTCTTGCATCTTCCTTTACAATCAAGTGTATTTCATTCCAGACATAAAATCAAAATCCTCTTCTCCACAGTCTCTGTGTGGATTAGGAGTAATTATAAGGTAAAAAAACCAAAAAAAATTGTCTCCTCTCTTGAAATGCGTACTTTTATTCTAAAGGTTTATTCGGTGGGTCTATTTGACTTTTTCTCCGGAGTTATATATGAGATGGTATTTCCAAGGTAGTATTATGCTGATCCAATATAATGTAAGGGGAAGGTGGCTAACGGAGAACATATCTTTTACTTTTAAGTAAAGAAAAAAACTTATGGCAAAAGACACACACCAGCACAAGTAGCTCACGGCGATTCTCTTCCTGAGTAAAACAGCTAGACCTAGTGGGTTCCCAAATATAAGGCTGAAGCCGACTGAAATGCCCCAGCAGGCTGCTGGGTTTGCACTACAATGTCCAGCAAATTTCATGCAATTACAGCTGCCTGCTGAAGGAGGCCTGTGGTCTCCATAGGCTGTTAAGACCTTAGTTATGACCAGAAGGGGAGTAGGCAGGATTCAAGTCCCGCCACCAATGCCAGAAGCTGGGAGCTTCCTTCATAGAGAGGGCGACTGTTAGAATGAGCCAGCTGTGCAAAGCAGAATCAAAAAGCTTGTAGATTTAGGTAAAATAGTGCCACCTGTGATTTTTCCCCCTTTTGAAAAGTGTGGAATTAAAAACGGCAAATCCTAGAAAAAGGGAACTAGCCTCTTCAGAACTGCCAGAATCTGCTCAGCTGTACTGGGTTATTTGCCTGGGAACAATGCAAATCAATGAATTTGAACTGAGTTATCACTGTGGTTTTCAGAACTACCTGAAATGCCTGCCAAAAACTCTGGCTCCCCGGAACTCGCCCAGAGGTTCTGACTCAGAGCATGTAGAGCGATTCACGGGTCTGGGCCATGTGTACAGGGGTGTTTTATCACCCAGAGAGTTATTAGGATCCTTAAAGGAGACAGGTGCCTCAACGTTTTCTTTGGACTGCAAAGTGCTGCTCAAGTGGTTATGTTGAATAGTATGGCATGGAGGGCGTTCCTTATATTAGGTGCGGTGCTAGCAGCAATTAGAAACATAAAAGAAGGCCGCTCTAGTTGTGTAGTTTACATAGCTGATAGTTTTTCTATTATTAGGGTTCACCAAGAAAACTTCCCTCTCAAGAAAATGAATTCCTTAAGCAAAAATGTGTAAGCAACATCTTTCTCTCTCAAAGTGGTAGTTTTCTGTTATTTCTGGTTTGACTCTGAAAATAACACACAAACATCAAGTCTCACTCCCAAATGTTTTCCAAAGAGGAGTTTCAATCTTTCTGCTCCTTTCTTTCCTTGTTTTAATCACAGATTTATTGGGGGTGGTGTGGCTGGAATTTCAGTTGGTTGATGGCATTTCTTCCCCTTTGAATGGAACTGCAGGGGATGAAAATCATTAGGGGATGTTCGTATTGTATTTGGATGAAAGGGTTTTCCTTAATATGTGTGCCCTGCTTGCAGCATACATTCTTCAAATCACTTAATAGTGCGGAGTTGACATGCCTCACACACAGAGGAGGCCTGAATGAGTGAGGAATGGGATGAATGGGCACACATGAAAGCCAAGTAAAAAGGAAATGCTAAAAATACCACCATCGTATATGAAATTTGGGCTGTGTTTCATTTGTAGTGACTACCTAAAAATGGAATCCAGTCAAAGGGTCATATCTTTTTCACTTATAAAAGTGCTTTCACAAAGACTCCTCCCTAAGCTGGAACATATTTTAGAAATAATCTAGTCTCGTGATTTTCAAATCATGCTTCCTAGAGCTATAAAGCAAGGTTACTCCACCTTGGCTAAATATTTGAATCACTTAGGAAGCTTTTCTAAAATATATGCTAGAGCCTCATTCCCAAAGAATCCAATTCTGCTCGAATGCATTGTCCCTGGGCATATGTTTTAAAAGTTTTCCATATGATGCTAATGTACAGCCAAGGTTGTGAACCTCCATTCTTGGGATCTGGCAGTTGAAACATTTGGACTTGTGATCTGATAAGGTCAAGAATACTCCCTGAGGACAATATAATAGAATGTATTAAACGGGGAAACTTGGGATGTGCTTGTGCCCTATAGAGTTCCCATGAATTTTAAAGAAAACATTAGACTTTGGAAAATTCAATTAAACAGCATTCTATCATGTATTCCTTGTACAGGACCTTCTGCAGATGTACAACGTAAACACAGGAGATTAAGACCCAGTCTTTCTCCTAAAGGTTTTATGATCTGGCAGTCTGGAAATACATATGAGGATGTGGCCTGTGGCAAAGGCATAGGGAAGGAATGAGAAGAACAAGTATAGCTATAACTTTAATCAAAGGCAAGTGTGTTATGGATGGCACAAGAAGGATCGAATCACAGACAAAACGTTTTAGCTTTCAGCTTGTGGTCTAGTTTCTCATCTCTTCTTCACCCAGCATAGAACTGACCACACTGAGCAGTTTTGACATCCAAACTCTTAGAACACAGCCTGTTCAGGGGCAGCACGGCACTAAGATGGAAAAACAAAGCAGGTGCCTTGCTCCTTCAGACCTCCCCTTGGTACAACGTGTGGTATTGCCTGGAGCCTGAGGCCCACTAGGTGGGAGGTCCCTTTGATAGAGGGGAAAGAAGTTAAAAGGACGGGCGCCAAGTGTTCTTTTCAGGACTGCTTCCCGATGTCTGACCACTGGTTTCTTTGCCAAGGGGAAGGCAGAGAGAAACACCTGATTGACCTGACTTGCTTTTGTGCTTCTTGAAGTCAAAGATTGTTAATAGTCCCATGTTATCATCCGTTGATTCATTCAGCAGATATCTTTTGACCCTACTGATGGCGAGCAAAGAGTATGAACATGCTTAGGGCTTAGTAGGGTACAAATATACACAATAAAAATATAGGCAGATACCAAATAAGAAAAAGAATTGGAAACAGAGCCAGGACAAATTCATTCTACTTGGTGGACTGCAACAAACTTTGTAAAGAAAATGATATTTCACATAAAGAGCACAACGGACAACCAGTTTATTTCCTGTCTCCCTATCTCCATCCTTCCCTTCTCTTACTTCCTCAAACATTAATCAAGAACCTATAGTGCTTCAGGCACTATGATGAGAGTTTTGGGCTCTAATCAGACATTAATCTGTTCTCAAAGAGTGCAGAGGAAACATTTTTCTATAGATGAAGACCTAGTAGAAACTGTAAGTGACATATTTCAAGTATAAAGACAAAGATAGGGAAAAGGTCCGAAAGTGACTGAAAAAGTTGTAGTCGTGATGTTTTTGTTTTTGCTAACTTCACTGCTTTGAAAACGACTTCTAAGTGTGTGCAAAAGCATCCACAGCTACGCTTGGGGACACTACGGTATCTGGGAAGCAAGGTGAGGGCTGGTGACAGATTTCCTTCAAGGATACCCAAGGATACCGGGACCATTGTCTGGCACTGGTCATTTATAATCCCCAGCCTGTGAAGATGTACACTTACTGTCAGGCAGAAATCACTTGTGCTGTTTCACTTCTGAGTTTCTGAAAATCTTTTTCTGAAACCCTATTTGAAAGACCCTTTAGAAATAAAGTCCTGGCTTTGTATGGGTATCTTGCTAAAAACATGAAAACTGAACTTGATTGGTAGACACAGAAATCTTACAAGCTTTGAAAATCGCTGTGCTTCAGGTTTTACCTTTGCTTTTTTTTTTTCCCCTCTCTTATCCTATCCATTGAATCTTGAAGCACATTGTTTCATTAAGGAGATTCAACACCCTCTACAGTAGTTGATTGCAAGTCATTAACATCCTGAGGCATGTCCTCCTCTTGAAAGATAAGAGTCAGCCTCATGCAATAAAATTTTAAACAAACGCTGCTTTATCTATCATTTTCTTTTCTCCCCCATCATTCTTTTAAACAATACGAACTTGGGTTGACCATGGAACCAATAATAACATTGTAGTTTAAAATTTAACTTTATTTTCAGGGTGTAGCCCATTTCATTGGCATTCGGTAGATAGAGAAACTGAGCTTTTCCTCTTTTAAAGACTCCTGTTATCCCTCCCGAGAAATATCTGTGATTCATTTCTACCCTGTGCCCTCTTCTTTTGCTATTCAGCAAAATGGAGCCTGCTTCACCGGTTTTTGGTCTCTGTAGATTTCTCCTTTATTGAGTGATTAATTACTAGCTTTCTGGTGACTTCTTAATCTTTTTCTGTATTTTAAAAGATTCCTTCATTTTAAAAGTCTCTAGTGTAAGATACAAACTCTAAATGGAACATAAGTAACTGCAATTACTTTCCTCTTTATTCAGCTTTGCCTTTACCACCAAAGACATCATTTGGAAAATGTATTAAACATCATAAAAGTTTAAAACTTAAAAATAAACAGTAAGGACTTAGTTTTGTCAATGAAAACATTAGCACTTAAAGGTTAAAGGGACAAAAATGTGTTTATTCCTTGCATTACTAATAGCGTGTCCATTTGTAAGCAATAGTTGTATTTTTAAAAGATGCTGCAAATAGAAAAAGACTGGTGGACTCTGAATATTTCAACACAGTAGATTTAAGACAACAACAAAACCAAAATACACTTTTATTGTTAGGGAATATTGAAACCCACCGCTTAATGTATGACATAATGGGAATTCTTGACAAATCACCTGTTAAATTTTAGCTGACAGCTTGTCATATATTAATTATAAATAATTGTAATATACGGCTATCATAATGCATGCAACAAAAAAAAAGAGAGAGAGAGAGAGGTAATTAGAGTATATGCTTTGTTTTCCCCCTTCATTTCTTGCTCACAAGAAAAAAATGACCCAATGTTTCACTTGGATTGGGATAGTGCCAATGGTTAATGGAATGCCCCACTCTACTAAAGAATTTAATGGGAATATCCATTTGTCACAGTCGCATGCTGTAATCTCCAGTAGCAGAGCCAATGGAAAATAGCATCGTACCATAACGTCCTCTACACACGGCAGGTGAGGGGGAAATGCAGCAGCCGAACCGAACAGAGTCAGAGCGCAGAGTCTGGCGTTTCTAGGTCTTTCCTTAGAGGAAGATGTGGATTGCTTTTCTTTAAGAGAACAGTGCTGTGCTGCCTGACAGCAACAAGAAATGCCACCCTGGAGAAAGAGACAGTGCATTTCTTTCATATGGAGAAAAATGTGAATGTTTGCATAGCAGGTCTCAAAATCTCTAACCAGCTTTTTGTCTCCTGGAAGCCCCCTCTTTGGTAAAGAGACTTTCATTGGTGGAATCATAAAAACCAGGATTAGACTCTCATTTCAGTCACCTCCTAGTTCTGTGCAGGAGCTTCCAAATCTGAAGAAGGGGAATAACAGCACCTAAATGTGCCATGTTACTGGTAGAATGCATAGCATTATATGAATAAAAAATTAGCATGCCGCCTAAATTACTGCCTTCCTTTCTTTTTTACAACTTAGGTGGAATTCTGGTGTAATCTGACGACTGTTGGTCCTGTGTTCCCAAACAAATCAAAATATATTTTGGTGACTGTATTTAAGATCTATTTATTTTATCTTTTTCAATTGCCAGTTCAGTTTGGAACAAGAAGTAAGCTCCTGAAAAATGCTATATGTATTCAATTGGGAAAACTCTCTCAAATGAACATTTTAACACTTGTAGAGATTAATAGTCATTTGAAGATTAAGCCCATAAATTATTATTATCCCGTTTGTGCATTTAGCAGCAAATTAATAAATTATATTAGACATGAGTAGCACCTATAAGAAGAGGTCTCTGAGATCTCTTCTTATTCATTTTACTACCTTATGAAACACTTCACTATTTTCAGAACATGTCCCTTAAATCTGTCATATTTCTTTATTCTAAATTGAATTAAAACTGCCCCTCACAAAGAAAATATCATCGACAACAAGTATTCGATTCCTTGGTTAATAAGGTGTAATTTAAAAAAAGTAAAAACACATGATCGGAAGTCAAACAGATATAGGTTTAAAATTCTAGCTTGGCCATGTACCAGCTCTGTCAGCGTGGCCAGATTAGCCTCTGGATTCATGTTTCCTCACTTGTACAATGGGGCTAATTATGCTTAACTAGCAAGGCAGTTGTTAAGTTTGGAAGCAAGGCAGTGGCTTTGAAACTTTTAATCACTAGTCACATGATCAAAATATAAGTTTTATAGAACAATATTAAGTATACAGAACACACCTGCTTTTCTTTTCTTTCCTACTTTCATTTCTTTTGCTTAAAAATTTGTTTATGACCCACTAGATTTGCGACCCATGAAAGGTCACGATGTGCCTTTTGTAAACAATGGGATAGCATGATGTTTAGTACATAATACAGGAGTAACAAATGATTACTATCATTGCCGTTCTGATTATTTTTAGTCTTTTTTAAGATGTTTCATTATAGATGAGAATAAAATCTTTCAAGTACTTCTAGGAACTAACTCCCTTGGATGGGGTCCAAAACAGACTCATACTCATTGTATACTGAATTATGCACTAGAGGGGGTTGTGCTATAGCAAAGTTCCTGTGTGCTATTCATAACAGAATGTTAGAGTGGAAGGCACTAAGAAAATGTCTAGTCCCATTTCTTCACTGTTCTTCATGTAAGTATTTATAGTTTTAAAACAATCTATATTTATTGCTCATTGGTAAAAGCGAAAACAGTTTGATCTTGAACTAGGAGGTAATTAGGAAGAGTTGGGGGCAGGGGAACACTGGGTCGTATCTGCATTTTGGGTCTGCTTCTGCCACCAAGAAGCTGGGTCACCTTCAACTCTCAGGGACTCAATTTCCTTACCTATAAAATTAGGTGATTTCAACAGATGATGTTCTTTTGACTTCAAATCTCCAAACAGGAAACACTCCCAGAGGTTATAGGAGATGACGCAGGGTGCTGTTTTGTTACAAATACGCTGTGACTGTATTATTTGTACCTGGGACATTTGTACATGTACTTGTCTTTCCCTACCACTGGCAGGGTGTGCACACAAAGTCTGCCTTGTTTCTTCCACCCCCTCTTCCTCAGCAGCGCTGTCCTGAATAATGCTGGATCTTGTACAAAACAGCTCTGACTTGTCTTACCCCACTGCTACTTCTTTTTCCAAGATATTTGTTTATAGTGGGACAGGAGCATCTAGGACCTCATAGTGCCAAGAAAGTAGGGTCCTCCAGCTAATCTCACTTACTTATATTGTTCTCTGTCTGCTCTTATTTCTGGATCCGTTTGCTACTCGCTTGTTGCTCAGCTTAGTAATGATCATTGCTAAGTTCTCTAGATAGTCTAACTTGCTACCAGCAGGTTACGTTGTTACTTCCTTGACTACACTCTCCTATAGCAGTCAGCCTTCCCAGCTGGGATCTTTTAAAATAAGGTCAGATCTGGTCAGATCATCTCTCCCTTTTTTTTTTTTTAAGTTTATTTATTTATTTTGAGAGGGGGCGGAGGGAGGGGCATCGAGAGAGGGAGAAAGTCCCAAGCAGGCCCCTCACTGTCAGCACAGAGCACCACACGCTCCATCCTACAAACTGTGAGATCATCAGCTCTTGAGCTGAAATCAAGAGCAGGATGCTCAACTGACTGGTGTCCCTGGTCAGCTCTTCTTAAATGTGACAGAGGGATGTGTATCACTCCACTAAAGGCAATAACCAAGGATTATTAGGGTTTTAAAAACTTTCTGTTTGTCCTTATAACATCCAACTTTGCAAGAGGAAAATGGGACTCACCAGTTTATGGAAGAGAATGTGGCAATGAGAAAGCCAAATGATTACAGTGTATACCTTGAGTGAGAATCATCTGCTCAGATTTCTGAATCCCTCCTTAGGGCACAAGGGGAGGGGGTCCATTACACCTACTCAGTTTCTCAGTTCCTCATGTCATCAGAAAGCCTGCAGGGTATACCTCGCTCTGAAATCCTGTACAGATAAGAATTTCTTCTTAAGTTTTACTGTAAGGCTGACCACACACACACACACACACACACACACACACACACACATACACACAAAGGACAAGGAAGAGTCAGGCCACAACAGTCCCCCCTGCCCTGTCCCCTCAAACTGCTGGAAAATGGAATTTAATTTAGCAAGACTTGTTGCAAAAATATGTGACTTCTTTTGGAGCACAAAAAGAGCTGAGGATTACTGACCAATCCTTCAGTGTCTTTGAGGAGTACAGCATGCAGATGGTGGCAACAAATGGGCAGCTGGAGGCAACAGTCAGGATGCTTGATCATCTTACCTTTGCCCTTTCAAAAACAGCCTTGAACCTGCCGGAATAAGTATTTTGTGTATGCGGTGGCCTGCCTTTACTTTATGTAACCTTTCTGACCAAGTTTCTAATAAAAATTTGGTAGGCCATTTGCCAATGGTGGCTTGCAGCTGCTGACTTTGTCCACACGCTAGAGATCCCGTGAGGAGTAAAGAAGGTTAAAATGTGCCTGTTCGCTAACAATCCGCCCAGTGTGTTCTGTGGATGAAGGGTTCACAGATCAGGCTTGTGTAGTGGAACAACTGACTGCATGTCTAGGGAGAGGGTTTTATGGGAGCAGTGATTTTCCAACATCCTAAAAGGGAGTAGCGTGGAAGCAAAACAAAGGTTATCACAGTGAGATTGATCCCATACACCCCTTCCTCTCTGACTCCAAAGTAGATCCTACAAGCATCCTTGAATAAGACTGCCAAGGTGAACTGGGGCGGTCACAAACTGTCTCATCAACGCACGCTCTTATATTATTATAACTGCTTTGAATGGGGGCGCGATCAGCATCTCCCCCCCTCCTCTACTGCACCGGGACACCGAGCAGGAAGCAGCCGGGTGTGCATCTCTTAGGAGATGAGTGAATTTGTTAGAGGGGTCTTCTCTGGCCTGGTGGATGGATGCTGAAGAGTGACGTCACCCCACCCCCTCCTCTGCGTGTGTGTGTGTGTGTGTGTGTGTGTGTGTATGTGTGTGTCTGTGGTGCGTCTCCTTCGCCCTGCTCTCTTGCTTGCCCCTCCTTCGTCCTGCTCTCCGGCCCTTTCAGTGGGTCAGTGGTCCAGATTCAGGGAGTCGCCAGCGGGCGCAGCGGGCCCGGCTCTCCCTGCGCCCGGGCGCACCCACACTCACACTTCTCGCACTGGCAACGCGCACACACGCTCTCCCAGCACCGGGGCACCTCGATTCTGTGGGATCCCCAGCACGTTGCGAGGATTTTTAGAAATCACTCAGACAAGGAAACAAAGAAAGAAGCTTTTCCGATCACTTTCCTGAGCTTCTTCATTTAATTTCCCCACCAAATCACCTCGCCTCCAACCGTAACCACCAGGTTCAGGCCAGGTCCAGGGACTGGGCTGGACTGGCCATCGTACCTCCTGGCTCCTGCCTCCGATCGGCCGGTCTCCAGGCGTCGCCTCGCCCCCTCTCCCTCGCTTCCCCTCTTTCCCCGTCGGCCTTAGTCTCTGGTTACCTCTCGCGTGCGCTTCACTTTTGGGGGGAAGAAGAGAAGAAGGGGAGGGCGGCGCTGAGGGGGGCAGCCGAGTTGCTATTTGTGGCCAAAGAATCCTCTTTAAAAGAAGCAGCAGCAGGAAGGAGGAATCGAGAGAAGCGGAGGGGACAGGAGCCCCGGCCCCGGCCCCCCCAGCGCGAGCAGCGGAGCATCGAGGAGCGGGAGGAGGAGGAAGAGCAGGAGGAGGAGGGAGAGCAGACCCAGCGGCGGCGGCGGCGGCGGCCTGCGAAGCGAGCGCGGGGCGGGCAGGAGCGGGAGGAGGAGAGCCCGCCGCGGAAGCCTCCGGCTCAGGAGGGCCAGGAGGACGGCCCGGGAGGAGGAGGAGGAGGCGGAGGAGGCGGAGGAGGCGAAGGGGGTAGGGTGGCGGGAGGGCGGGGGGACGCGCTCCTTGGATGCTGGATTTCGGGGTTTTGGACTCGCGCGCTGACTCTCCTCCACTTCTCGCTCTGGACTGGGCTGGCCGCACGACGGCCGGGCGGCGCCAGCAGCTGGGGGCTCCCTCGGCGGCGGCCGCGGCTCCGCGGGGTGGACTTGGCCGCCCAGAGGCG